>NC_050529.1:25168387-25266264 GCF_002922805.2 Oryzias melastigma
TTAACAATTGTTTATATTTTGAAGCCCAATGAGGCAAATCTCTTTGTGATTTTGGGCTATATAAATAAAATTGAATTGAATTGAATGTTAGAAACTCTAGAACAGGATTTTCATCAGAGGTGACTTTAAGCTTCCATGTATGTATAGTACGTGTGGATGCTGCTCTGCATCTTACCAGTAAGGAGTTCCAATGAAAGACTTCCTTTTGGCCACAGAGGCACTGATTTCTACAGCCACTCCAAAATCAGCTGGACACAAAACACAATTTTGATGAATCTGTTTGTGTCTCTTCTCACAGCATGAGTGTGTGTTCACACACTAACCCAGTTTCACGTCTCCTCTCTCTGTTAGAAGGATGTTGGCCCCCTGGAGGACACAGATACGTCCAGGTTAATCCACGCCACAACAGAACAGAACACTGAAATAAACCACATTACACACTAATATGTATTTAGATACCTTTATGTCTCTATGCATCTTTCCTGTTTCGTGCAGGTGATGCAAACCCTGGAACAAAACAGGAAGAATGGGATTCAGGAGAGCAGCAGATCATGTATTCCTTCCCAGTAAAATTACTTTTTCCATAAACAATCCCTTTCCCCAAAGATGAAATGACTCCCTAATTGTTAGAAGTTAGAACAGAGAACATGACCCTTTTAGTTTGCTGTTATACCCAGGATTAAAAAGAAGTTCTGCTCACGTCCAACTACTGCATTCTTTAAGCTTCTTTATCTGGATTTAAGTAGAGATCTAACTAAGATAAATCTCTTGTGGAATCAAGGACATTTATGTTGAAAGTATTCCAGTGCTAAACACGTCTTTGCTTCTCTGTGGTTACTAAATAAATCACTATAAGAATAGATTGATATGTTTGTGTTATCCTAAAGACTTCTTACCTGAAGGGTTTCCCTGCACATAAAAGCGATCTGCTTCTCCTTTAAAGGGCCTGTAACTGCAAAGAACAGAGCTTTATGAAACCTTTGCCAACCCTGGAGGAAAAGTCTTTTCTTCATGCTGCCGTTTACCACGTACCATAGCAGCTCACAGAAATGATAGCACATTTGTGCGCCGACGTGGTGTTCGTTTTTCACCCAAAAAAGCATTTTTAATCATATGATAACAAAATAATAACAACATGCAGCAGAAAAAGCTTAAATCCACTGTGGAGCATTGAGGTGGGAGGTGAAAATGTGACATAATAGTGAGGATGTACCAGGAACAAGAAAGTTCTTCAGCTTTTGTACTGACCAAATGAACGTGTATGAGGCTGAAGACGTGTCATCACATCTTTAACATGCTTAAAATATCACACAAATCCTGATAAAGATGTACTTTTAGTAAGTCTAATGTCTGAATCCCCCCTAACTACTAAAGAACTATACAGTGCGGGACTATATAGTTCTCTGGATATTAAAGGTAATTCAGACACGATGCTCACTACTTCTCATTATTTTTTCCAAACGCTGGGTATGACGTCATCGACTTCACCAAGTCAAAATCATATCAATATGAATATTTCATGACGTTTATTTATGACTCCACTGTGTTCTGATGGTGAAAATGAGGATGGTTTATTAAAGAAATACATTTAAACATGTTTTTTTGTTCGACCGCAATGCATTGTGGTCTATATCCGCTAATCTATTGAGCATCGATGCACGCTAGTTTTTCTGGGAAAGTGCACTCGATTTTGGAATTAGTAGATTCAGACAGCTCTAGGAGAGGGTATTCGGACATAACTTGTGTCAGGGGTCGGCAAACTACGGCCAAGTGGGCCCCATATAGCTTAAAAGTGGGCAAAAAATATGGGCCCCAACTGGGTCTGTCTGCAGTTTCTGTGGTGGTCCCAGCTGTGCCCACATCGACTTATGTGGGGTCCGGCAAAGCTAATTTGGCATTAAGCTATTATTTTAGACAGCTATCAGCTTCAGTGTTTTCAGCTATCAATTTCAGCATCTTCAGTTGTCATACATTTATTTGAATTAAGATTAAAGATGAATTTTTTTGTTCAGATTATATGTTATTTCTGTCTCTCATGAGGTAGATCCCCAAAATACACCATGCATCTGCTCCTGGTCCGGCCCTTCTGTCACATTTTAGAACCTTTTGTGACCCACAAAGTTTGTCCACCGCTGGTCTAGATCAACACAATTATGCACCAGAGTCTCCACAGTTCGAGAAACTCTATCAGCTCAGATATATTTATTCTATTTAAATCAATGTTTAACAATATTTTAACCTGATTCTCACAGGAGTAAAATGAGCTCCACTTAAATAATTCAGTTATTTGATTGAGGATACCCTGGTAAATGTCCTGAAGGGAGCCTCCACCGCAGTACTCCATGCAGATCCAGAGCTTGGTGTTCCTGTAGAAACACACCGCTGCTGTTTAGAATGAGTTCAGTCAGAACATGACACGAGTTCATCAACTATTACAAATCAGTGCAGTCAAATTCTTCTTCCTCGCCTTTAGTCGCCATAGCGATTCACCTCATCACCTCTGGAAAGGAGAAGGTTAGACGGACCACCCACCCTCATGTCCCCCTTCACCACATCCACGCTTCCCGATGCAATGACATGAATGGTGAATACATGCTGTGTCAAAAGCATCCATGGGAAAAGGAGCTACACATCATCCCAGAAGATGAGCCTCTTTAAGGGACATGCTGGAACACAGCACCTGTGGTAGCTGCCGAAGTAAGCCACGATGTTTTTGTGCTTGCACTCCTTCATCATGGTGATCTCCTGCTGGATGGACGTGATGTCATCACCTGAGGACACAGAAAAGTCCAGGTTTACTCTCAGCTGGCCAAAACTCTGTTCTAACCAAGTCAAGACCTCAAAAGGAGATAAAGAGGAAGTTCTAGCATGTCAAGCATTTCCTTCCTTGATCATCAAGGGTGTGATCAGATTAGAAATGAATGAAGGAGAACTGATGAAGGTATTGTGTCCTTCACATAGACTCTGTGGGACAGCAGGACTCCAGAAACTCTGTCCAGGTCAGGGGTCTGCAACCTGTGGCTCCAGATCCACATGTGGCTCTTTTATCTCCATGGTGGCTCCTTAACCAAACATAAAATAAGTCATGGAGACTGCTGATCCAGTCATGTCGACCACCAGAGTCAGCAGCTCCCCCTAAACAAAACTACCTAAAGAAAATAAATATACAAAGCCTGAAAACTAAGACTACCAAGGTCCAAACTAAAATAACAAAACCCAGAAGAGTAAGACTGCTGAAGACAAAGAGGAGAAAGAACAAAAAAAAAGAAAAGGAAAGAGGAATTTTGAGAGATGCTAGGTTCTTTTTATATTTTTGCTTTTGTTTGTGCCAAAAAATAGACATAATTTATATTTATTATTAAAAAACAGAAGATCATAAATCCAAATATCTTTATGACAGAAATGAGACTATACGGCTCCTTCTAGGAGCCCAAATGGCTCTTTTACTGTTGAAGGTTACGACCCCTGGCTGTGGTCAACAGAAACACAACAGTAAAGAAGCTGTCAACAGCTGCTGACTTCTCTCTCTTTGAAGGCTGAAGGATGGACCTTTGTGAGTGTCTGTTTTAAGTGTGCTGTGTTAGAGGACAAGCACACCTGGATCCAGCTTCACAATCTTGATAGCTGCCAGTTCAGACGTCTTGATGTTGCGGGCCTGAAAAGGGAAAACAAAATGATTTAGAAAAACAGAAACTGTTTGAACTACTCGGATCAAGGTTGAACTCCACTTGTCAGGATGTGTTTGAAGGCATTTCAGTTTTGCACAAGCAGATCCTTTACTGCTTTCTGCCCTAAAAATGGCGTGTTTAATAGCAGTTTCTTCTTTGTTGTGCAGACACATTACCAACTCAAACCAGAGTCACAGATCTGCACATCAGGGTTTGCATCGACACTGAGCTTGTCTGTAAGTTTTTCCACATAAAAGCTGAGTTTGGTCAGTAATGTTCATCCCAATGCGTTCGGGATCCTCTTCCTGCTGGAAGATCGGACATATTTCATCCTCAATGCTCTCACTGATGGAAGGAAAAGCAGCTCCAAATTATGATGCTTCCACCACCATGCATGTTATTGGGAGCATTCATCCCCTCCAAAGCCGGCGGGTGACATTTCTACCAAAGAGTTTTATCTTCATCTGACGACTAAACCTTCCCCCAGTCCTCCTCTGGGTCACCCAGATGGTTTCTGGAGAGCTTCAGACGGGTCTGGAGGTTCTGGTGTATGGAGGGGACTTCTGAAGCACAGCAGGGTTTGAATGAATGATGACACTGTGTTACTATAGTAACGTTTGTGGTCTGTGGTCCCAGCTCTCTTCAAGTCACTGACCTGTTTCTTGTGTAGTTCTGGGCTGTTTCTCTAAATCACCTGTCAGAGTCAAGGCCCGGGGGCCAGATCCGGCCCTCTGGGTAATTCTATCCGGCCCTCCAGATCATTTTATTTTATTGTTATTAATGACCCGATGTTATCTTGCGCTTATTTCTAACTTGTATAATTTTGACAAAATATATTTTTATGGATAGTAAAATATTGAAAGTTATTTAAGGTTTAAATTGATTTATCCTGGAATAATATTCCTGTTCGGGCCGTGACCTAAGGTGTGTTTTAGATTTTGGCTCCTTGTGCGATTGAGTTAGACTCTCCTGATCAACCTGTCACCTGAACTGAAGAGACCTGCTTACACTGATCACCTGTGGAAATGATACTAGGGGAGTTTTTCTGCACAGGGAAACTTTACCGTGTGGATGAGGGAAGGGGTGGAGCCACGTACTGTCAAATCCTAAGTGAGAACCTCCTCCCCTCTGTCAGGAGGGTAAAAATAGGTCATTACCCAAAACATTCAGCCAAGACAACCTGGCTGAAGAAGAAGCAGCTGGAGGTCATGGAGTGGTCCAGCCGGGACCTACTGGACCTCAGTCCTATAAAAAACGTCTGGAGAGCTGAAGCTCAGAGCTACTAAAGCTACAGCCACCAAATCTGAATGATTTAATAATCATTTGTAAAGAAAAATGGAACAAAATTCATCCTAATATGTGCAGAAATCATTTTTTTCTTGATTTTCTTCGTGATTTTCTATCTCGCCATTCGAATTAACCCTCCATTATGTCGACAAACTGTCAATCTCTTTTTACATGGGCGAACCCACAAAATCAGTAAGAGATCTGATACTTGTTTCCTCCACTGTAGAGCGGTACTGGTGGGTGTTTGAGGACAGCAGTACAATGGCCCAGCATCCTTGACTCTTCCTGATGACATCAGTCTGTGGCTTTCACAGATGCTCTGACGTCAGACCGTCGCTCTTCCCTCCAAACCGACTCGGCTAACGAGTGAAAACAAACTGAAATCAGCTATTTGCCTCCACACAACTCAAGGCAGTGCTCACTTCCTGTTTTCTTTCCTGTTCCACTTCAGCATTTCCTGTGACTACAGCGATAGTAATGTCTCTCAGAGTTTTTCCACTGCCAGCCTAGCATGAATTCTCAGTCAGATCACAGGAAGCAGAAGCTCCATAACATTTAACAGATAGAAAAAAAAACAATCTTTAGAAAATCCAGTTTTTATGACACAAACTTGAATGAAAGAGTAACACTGACTTTAATGAAAAAATAAAAGCAAATGCTTGTGTAACTTTGTCAAAACATTGATATTAAAATGGATTTTTGTTAGAACTTTGACACAATAGTTATAATAATATAGGAATTTTACATTTCAAAATGCAGCAGATCAGAACATAAATAACCGTTTGGTCCACATACAAACTTTTGAAATCTTTGACATTCAGGCTGTCTGAAGTGAAAGACCTGCTGGTTCTCAGAGATTATAGGAAACATGGTTGAAGCAAGCAATGAGATTCATCACCAGAGGTGACATGCTAGCTTGTTGCGTACGCAAAGTCAGACGCCATATTGGAATGGTATCGATGTCTGTTTACTGCTGTGTTACAATTGTACAAACAGATCTGGAAAAACTAGAATGTGACTTTTAGCTGTCAGCTGATAAAGGAGAACTTCTAGAAAACATTTGAACAAGATCTGAGTGAGTTTACTCTCAACAATGAACGTTTAGCCTGATCTTGTAGTCTATTCAGAGTCACCAGCTTTAGACTTCTCACTGTTTCCATGTCTTCTGGCAGGACCATCGATCTTTATGTTTATGGAGGATGATGGTGGTATTTGTATGTGTCACATTAGTGCCTGAGTCCTTCTGATCGAGGCTGGGTGGATCCACTTGTAGAACGGGAGCCTCCAGCCCAGCGTTGCCGCTCTCGCCGGGCGAATTTATCTTTTAATCAGTCATGAGTAGGGACTCATGACATTACCTGGTTCAGGTGTGTCCAGCCAATAAGAACATGCCAGAACAGGGTATATTGGAAAACATGCAGGAAGGTGGCCCTCCAGGACCAGGGTTCCCTACCCCTGTGCTGAACCATGTCTCATTGTTTTTATACCATTCCAATATGGCGTCGCTCTTTATGTATCTTGGACAAAAATAAAAAGCCCTTGTCATCTCTAGCGATTAATCTCATTGGGTGCAGGTCATACATGACTGAAACAAAGCGGTTTCTCATTAAGTGTGTTTGAGATGACCAAGGCGGACCCAGCGCTGTGCATGCTGGTTAGTTTCTGTCACCGACGTCAAATGTGCGCCGTCAAGAGGTATCGCGAGAAAAGGGCGGGGTCAAGGCGCCTTCCTAAGCCAGCGCAACCAGAAAATAGGTCCTGTGCTGGCTTCAAGCTGCCTTGAGAACTACAAAACAATGCATTGTGGGAAAGCGGTGCATTGTTTTACTCTTTCTGGAAGGTAGTGAATCACTGATGGAAAAAAATAAACAAGATTTGAAATAATCTGGGGTTGTGTGTTTTATTGTTGTCTTTAAAATTAACTTTAATTTCTATTTTATCTGTTTATTTGGGACAGAGCTCATGAAATTCATCCAGTGGCTATTTTTTATCTGTTTTAAACTGAAATACTTTAAAAATAATATAAAAGACACAACAGCACAAATCATACTAGGAAGCGTGGCATATTAACTTTCAGACAATGTTAAGGACAACCCCCAACTCCTTGTTCTCGTACAGTCTCGTCGTTCGCCTTCATCTCAGGCGCCTTTCTCCGCCCCCTCCTGCAGCAGCTTAGTCTCGTCGACGATGCAGGCGAGGCGCCTGGGGATCTCAGACACACCTATTGTGTGAATTCTGTAAAGCATTTAGCTTTTAGCATTTAGCAGTTTAGCTAAAATTTCAGTTAGATGCTGGCTGTTCGGCTAATTTAGGCTTTTAAAAAGTTTTTTAGGCTATCTTGGAGTTTAGCTAATATTTCATCTACACACTAGCTTTTTTGGCTAATTTATGCCTCCCCTACCCCCCCTTTTTAGGCTATTATGACTATTACCTAATTTTTTCACTTGCTATAAAACTCTGTTTTAAGCTATTTCCTTCAACGTTTTTAACCATCAATTTCAGCATCTTCAATCAATCAATCAATCAAACTTTACTTGTTGAGCGGTTTTCATGTACTTCTGTACAGCCCAAAGTGCTTTAGAAGTTAAAAACAAGTTAAAAAGAAAAACATATTTCAGCAAAAAACCACAAGACAGAAATCAGCAACATCCACCTCATTAGGACAAGAACAGCATTATGTTAGAAACAAATGAAATCAAAACATGAATTAATCTTAGGTTAAAACCAAGACTAGTCACATCATTAAAACAACAAAATAGTAAAACAATTTAAACTCTAGAAGGTTTAAAGTGAGTCATTAAAAGCTTTACTAAAAATGTGCTTCAGCTATCAGCACTAGCATCTTCAGTGGCCACATTCAGCTTACAGCATTCACACTAGCAATATTTGAGATAATGCTAAATATCTAGTTTAAACTGTCTTTTCGGTTCTTCTCAAATTTTTTCTGTTTATTTCTGATTTTCCCAGGAGGATCGTCTGGGACAAGTGGTAAAATTCTGCTCTCATTCTGGTCTACAGTGCATGCTATCAATCTGGACCACTCACTGAAAAACACATCTACAAACCCAAACCTGCAATATCACGTCATTCCGAAGAGCACCCTTTAGGAGGAAGCCCTTAACAAGAACGTATGCTCTTAACAAAAGAGTTTCACCAAAGGTTTTATAAGAAACGTGGCATCTTCCTTTCCAAAAACAGACTTTATTTAAACAGAGTGGCTGCTTGGCAAACAGAATTACATAGACACCGCACTACCAAAGGGTTTTTTTAACTCCCAGTGGTAAAACAGAAGTTAGCAGACAGCCCACAGTCACGTGTCAACAAGTTTCACCCTCAACTCTTGCAGATCTGCAAAGCAGAAGCCAGCTGCAGCAGAAGTAGGAGGCCATAATGTGTCATTGTGTGTTACTGTACACAGCTGACTCCAGCTTCAACATGTTCAAATGTTAGAGCCACACAAAGATGCTCCACATGCTCACAGTCAGCTGATCACATCTGTCTTTTCACTCCTCACAGACTGAAAATGATGCTTCAAAATGACTAAATACCACAAAATGCTGTTTTCCTCTTTAAATAAAGACACATTCAAACAAATTCAGACAGCAATTCAAAAGAAATAAGAATCATTCCAGGATTGGTGTGTAAAATTACATTTTTAATACAATCAGTGGACTTTAAGAAAAATAAAAGAAGTTTTAAATTATTCAAAGGATTGAACCAAATCGACCATTTAGCACCAGTTTGTTTCAATCATTTTCCTAATTTTTAAAGGTTTATAAAAAAAGAGTCTCATCTATCCAACCATAAAAACACAACTTTTAAAAAAGCCTTTTTAACTTTATAATTTTCATTAAAAAGCTGAAAAATGATGGGGGAATTGATATTTAGGACATCACATCGGCACAAGATGTCTACTAAAGTATGTCTACTCGACATCTCAGACGACTCTACTAGAAGTCTACCATAGTGTTCTGAAAGAAATCTGCTTACAGAGGTCTCTTAAACCTGTAGCCATCTAATCTTCTATATCTATATCTTCAGAACTCACTAAATCCCTTCTGGGGTCACAGGGTTGCTGGAGCCTACCCAACTACTGTTAGGCAAAAGCGGGGACAAATCTGGACAGGTCACTAATCTGTTACAGGAACACAAAATCACAAACACTCACATACACTTAGTTACTCCTGCCACAAACCATTATTTTAATAGTCGACTGATCACCGATTAGTCGACCAATCAAGTCATGAGCAAACTGGATGTAAAACACACATCTTAACCATCATCAGCTTTAAACTAACTAAAAACTAGATATATAGCATTACCTGTGATAATACTAGTGTGAATGCTGGAAGCTGAATTTGGCTGCTGAAGATGCTGAAATTGATAGCTAAAAACACTGAAGTTAATAGCTGAAAATGCTGAAGCTGATAGCTGAAAATACTGAAGTTAAAGTTAATAGCTGAAAATGCTGAAGCTGATAGCTGAAAACACTGAAGTTAATAGCTGAAAACGCTGAAGCTGATAGCTGAAAATACTGAAGTTAATAGCTGAAAACGCTGAAGCTGATAGCTGAAAATACTGAAGCTGATAGCTGAAAACACTGAAGCTGATAGCCAGTTAAAATATTAGTTAAATGCCAAATTAGCCAAAAAACAAAAAAAAAATCCAAAGTTAGCCAAAACAGCTAGCATGTATCTTAAATATTAGCTAACCTCCAAATTAGCCTGTAAAGTGAAAAAAAAAAACTTAAAACTAGCCAAAACAGCTAGCATGTAGCTGAAATATTAACTCCAAAATAGCCTAAAAAAACGTAATATGTGCCAAAATAGTCCAAAAAGCTATCAGAATGTCATTATAACTCTCAACTTGACTATTAATCGTGGCAGCCCTACACCTAGGGACAGTTTAGACGCACCGATGAACCCATGCAGCGTGGCTCTGAACTGCAAGAGGAAGCAGGAGAGGACATGGGAACTCCACACAGGAAGAACCCCGATGAGATTTGAATCAGGGTCTTCTTGCTGTGAGGTAAGAGTGCTAACCACTGCACCACTGTGCAACCCTCAAGTCTACAATGAGTTTTATTAGAGATTTTGTTCACAGACAACAAGTAATCAAAATCTTACACTCCAAGAAGAAGCAAACATTTCTATTGACATCTACCTTGAAGGGTCTCAGGAACTTCAAAACAACAATCCAACATTTAAATGTGCAACTTCATGTGTGATCAGTGTATTCTCTAAGAAGAATCACAACAGCAACAATCCTACAAACCAAAACCCAACTTAGGATATTTTAAACACAAAAATCCCCTAAAATAATAATGCAGATTAGCAAGAGAAACAGGATGCAGCCATCTTTCTAAATATATAATCCTTCAGCAAGTCTGCTTCAAACAGGCATTTGACCAAAGTGATCTGTTATTAGTCACCATCAGATCATCTTGATCCTTGTGGATCTTGTTGTGCACATCTTCACACTGCTGTCCTCCATTGTGTTATTAAAGCACACAAAACAATCTTAAATGGACCTTCTACATTATTCTTTGTTTTTTAATGATTCCATTTAATTAACCCAAACCCTTCTCAAGAAAATGGCGGCTTGTTGGCAACGTGCGAGGTTCAATAAGCTGAGAACCCTCTGCCGGAGATCCAAACGCAATAGAGTTCAATGAATCGATGTCTGTTAGATGTATAGTTCATATCTACAGCTGTAAACATCGACACAGCTGTGATGGAGAGAAGAGCCAATGAGTTATATAACACTAGAGATGACATGCAGGCTTTTTATTATCGTCCAAGATACGTAAAGAGTGACGCCATATTGGAATGGTATAAAAACAATGAGACATGGTTCAGCAACCAGTAAAATGAGCATAAAATAATTCATTTTGGTCCGATTTTAAAAAGGAAAAAACTCTGATCATCAGAAAAATAATTCCAGGTCACGGTAATAATGTTTTTGTCAACAATGTTTACAAAGTACAACTAATGAACGACATTTCAAACTCCTTTATAAATATGTAGGTTATTATATAGGAAACCCAATGTATACCTGATGCATGGTTGGGATTTTATTCTAATCTACACACAGACTTACATTTACACAAGCTGTTAGACTCCTCGGTCTGTGTGTATAAACAGATCTGCGGGTAGCTGACATCGCCGTAGACCGCTAGTGCCCGTTATATATGGACCGGTCCACGCCCGGATCAGCGCAACACGGTCTGATCCGGCTGTGAACAGTGCAGCCCGGTCGACATTTTTGTTTTTCCAGTTCTGTTTGTAACACAGCAGTAAACAACATCTATACCATTCCGATATGGCGGCCAACTTTGCATACGCAACAAGCTAGCATGTCATCTGTAGTGATATCTAACTCATTGAGTAGGGGTGCCACGATTGGTCGACTAATCGACGACCAATAGACTAAAGATAGTTGACGACTAATTTAATTTAGTTTTTAGTCTAATTTAATTAGTCGTTACTTTATATTATATGGAGTCAGAGTGTAGTAAAGTTGAAATACAATGGTATTCTGCTAGATTTTTGGATCGTTTTGGCATTTATTAAAGTTTTTTAGGCTAATTTGGAGTTTAGCTAATGTTTCAGCTACATGCTAGCTGTTTAGGCTAACTTATTCTTTTTTCAGTTTTTTATGCTAATTTGGTATTTAACTAATATTTTAACTGGATAACAGCTATAGTGTTTTTAGCTATTAGCTTCAGCGTTTTTCGGCTATTGTTTCAGCATCTTCAACTATCAGTACTAGCATCTTCGGTGGCCAAGTTCAGCTTACAGCATTCACAGTAGTATTATCACAGGTAATGCTGTATATATATATGTAGTTCACTTTCGGCTTATCCCTTTCAGGGTCGCCACAGCGTAACAGCACCCACTGTTTCACATCAGTTTTTACGCCGGATGCCCTTCCTGACACAACCCTGTACTTGAGGGGCACAGGGACCCAGTTAGGCAGCAGGTCAAGGGTCTTGACTAAGGACCCAATCTGGGTGGAGATCAGTGGACAACCCTGGGAATCGAACCCAGGGCTCCTGTGTGTCAGCCCTTCACCTAGCCCACTGAGTCACCCAGCCGCCATAATGCTATCTATCTATCTATATATATAGTTTATACCCATTTTAAAGCTATTGATGTTCAGTTGTGTGTTTTACATCCAGTTTGCTCATAACACAATTAGTCGACTAATCTGAAAAAATAATCTGTGATTAATCGACTATTAAAATAATGGTTTGTGGCAGCACTAATTGAGAGATCTAATAGATGTTTCTGTGACCAGTGGGATGGCCCTCTAATGCTAAACATGTTTCCCAACCACATCAGAGTACCCAAACCACTACACTTGGTCCTGTTTATCATTTAAAAACACATTAGAGATCTGAATATTTCATTTAAGTTCCTCCACATTTGATGAAACTCAGCTGGCGCTATAATAACAGCTTGAGTTTTATAATTAAAGTGTTTTCTTTATGTTGTGTGCAAACATCAACTCTTTTACCTCCATTACTAGTTTACTTAATATCAACAAGACTAAAGACTTATCTGTCCTGACATTGGATACGGGCTGTCTGCAGATGAAGAATGGTCAAACCTTCACACAAAATATCAAGGTTGTAGATCGCTCAGTGAGCCCGTAGAGAGAAAATCTTCATGTCCATTTTTGTTCAGGTCCTGCTGCAGCGACAGGTCGTAGTGAACACTGATACAACACGTAAGGATAAGTACTGGTGAAATCCAGGCGTGTCATTCAGATTTCTCATTTGTTTAACACCCCAGGAGTGAGGAGCCTGTTAGTGCTGTTCACAGGAAACACGTGCACTCCTTGTGCAGAGCCTGACTGGTAGAAAGTAGACAGTCAGGTTTTAGTTTGTGTGGACATCCTACTGGCGTCCATACCATGTGTGCAGATTTCACGAATGGTCAGGACGGAGCACGTTTTCATAAAAAAAAAGTCATTAAAATAAGAAAAAGTTCAGCGCGCTGTCTTGTGGGGTCCAGATGACCCACTTTTATTGTAAACATGCCTCGGATAGCACCGGGGTTAAAAACGAGTCAAACTCTCTTTTCGTCTTCCATGAAAACATCCAGACATATGAAGTCAGGAGCATTGATGGAGTCCATGACAGGAGAACTCTGATTGACACCGCTGCCATCTGCAAACCACAGAGCATAACTGAAACGCATCACTTCCGTCAGCACGCCGCGGGGCTGATGGGAAAACGCTCATCAAACGACCATGACTGATCCACAGCAGGTGCTCCTCAGCAGTGAGGCGACTGCTGTTGGTCATGATAAAGCTTCAGAACTGCTGTCATTGTGGGTCTGAATGTTGACACCAGGATTGATGCTTCTGAGAAGAGAAACGGTTCAGTCTTCTGATTCATGGCTGATGTCATCACCATTATAGATGAGAGGAAACTGGACGACAGTGTCAATAAACTGACTATCTTCTTTCTTGTGTGTCAGAACTTGAGCTGTAGAGCCATAGAAGATTTAGCAGTACTTTTAAATCACAGCAGACAGCAGTCAGAACAGTTCTTCTCTCTGATGGTTGGTGTTCTCTATGCCCTCTTAGACCACATGTGTCAAAGTCAAGGCCCGGGGGCCGGATCTGGCCCTCTGGGTAATTCTATCCGGCCCTCCAGATCATTTATTTTATTGTTATTAATGACCTGATGTTATCTTAAACTTATTTCTAATGTGTATAATTTTGACAAAATATATTTTAATGGAGAGTAACATATTGAAAGTTATTTAAGGTTTAAGTTGATTTATTCTGGAATAATATTCCTGACTTTTTAACATTCATAGTTATGTTAAAAAGTAATGGTACTTTGGGTAACAAAGTGTGTTTTGGATTCGGGCCCCATGTGTGATTGAGTTTGACACCCCTGGGTAAACAAACCCTGCTCTGCTACAGGACTCGGTCTGTGATATTCTATAACCGATCCATCATAACACAACTGAAAAGGATCAAATAATGATTGGTTTTACAGGTTTTACTCTATAAGCAGCTGTCTGTGGACGGAAATGATGTCTGAAAATGTGAAAATGAAAGAATTGAAACAATGCACATTGTTGCCGCGCTTCTGCAGGATGAACTGGGCGCTGGTGAGCGAACAGAACAGGATGTCTGCATCCTGACTGCTGCATGGACTCCAGAGGTATGCAGGTCTGCCGGTTCTCTGGCTGTGATTCTCTCTGAGATCGCAGGAGAACCTTTAGTCTGTTTATTTGAAAATGATCCGGCACTCCTGCTAAAAGTTCGAGGAAATAGAGACGTGCACGTTTTGAAACAGTTTTATTCCCAAACTTAGAACTCTAAGACGAAAGTCTTTACTCTGCTGTTCTCTAAACACTTTCCATTTGCAGCTCGATGAACTAAAGCCCTCCTGACCGCCTGACTTCATCCCAACAGGTGGAGCTGCCGGCGCGAGCGCCAGCGCGAGCGCGCGACACTCACCTTGAACACATCCCCGTAAGTGCCGCTCCCGAGTCTGTGAATCAGCTCGTAGTCCTCCAGCGGGTCCAGGAACGACACCCCGATCGTGTCCATGTCGGAAGCACTCGGGAAGCTCCGGAGCGTCTACTCGCGCATCGCACCGACAGAGCAGAGATCCAGGCTAACGGATGCGGCTCACTGCGGCTGGCTGAGGAAGGCGCGCGGGCAGGCAGCTCTGTGTGACAGCCCATGTGCACAGTGCGCATGAGCAACGACCTGCTGCCGCCGCCGCTGCTGCTGCTGCAGCTGCTGGCTCTGAGGGCCACGCGTCAAAGAAAAGCTTTTGGTCAACAAGTAGATTTCATCTGCAGCATCCTGCGGCAGCTCACGCACGAGGGCAGATTCAGAGATCCCCAGAGCTGTCAGAGATCCCCAGAGCTGTCAGGGATCCCCAGAGCTGTCAGGGATCCCCAGAGCTGTCAGGGATCCCCAGAGCTGTCACAGATCCCAGAGCTGTCACAGATCCCCAGAGCTGTCACAGATCACAGAGCTGTCAGTGACCCTACAGACTTTCTGAATCTGTTTCCAGTTTCTCCAACACTTTCTCTCCACTCATGACCAGCTCAGATTCTTTACTCAGGAACAAAAGCAACTGACAATGATATTATGTTTCTATAGACCTGTAACACCTCCAACCAATCACACTGCAGATGAAAAATACAATCCAGTAGTGATGTTTCTTAGAGCTTTGTCCAAACTGAACAGGATGTTGGGATCCATCACCTGTAGGTATCTAAGGGTCAGTGCGTCTATCACAGTGATGGTAAAAAGTCAAAACATCCAAACTCATCGGTTGCTTTAAACTTTATGTCTGGGTAGAGAATTAAAATGTTACTTGATAATAAACATTCTGTTTTAGTTATATGACATCTCACATGGGGCTGCACGGTGGCGCAGTGGTTAGCGCTCTCGCCTCACAGCGAGAAGGCCCTGGTTCAAATCCCGGCTGGGACCTTTCTGTGTGGAGTTTGCATGTTCTCCCCGTGCATGCGTGGGTTTTCACCGGGGACTCCGGCTTCCTCCCACCGTCCAAAAACATGCTTCATAGGTTAATTGGTTACTCTAAATTGCCCCTAGGTGTGAATGTGAGAGTGAATGTGTGTGTGATTGAGGCCCTGTGACAGACTGGAGACCTGTCCAGGGTGAACCCCGCCTTCGCCCATCAGTAGCCGGGATAGGCTCCGGCACCCCCACGACCCCGAAAGGGAAGAAGCGGTTGAGAAAATGGATGGACATCTGACATGAATACTGTAATAGAATCCTCTGATAATCAATCAGCACTTCATAATTATTAATTATCTTAGCGTGGACTGAAAAAGTATTAACTTTAAATACACAAGAAGCAGATTATGCAACTATGTAAGAAAAATGTTAATTTAGTAGAATGGGAGTGTGGTTATAGAAATGTGCTCCTTTCTATCAAGCAAATGATTAGTCTGTATAAGTTGGATTGACTTCCACGTGTAGTGTATTAATATTTGATATTGAGTCCTGAACCGGATATTGATTATTCATGTAGAGAAAATGGTGGAGTCGGGGTGGGATTATATAAGTTCGCTTCCTCCCACTCCCTTTCAAGTGATCTACTTGTGATTCAATGTGATGTTATTTTTTTCATGTATTATGACCTGATTGCTTGAAGTAAACCATTTTATTCATTCATTCATAAGTGCAAATATGTCCATTTATGATTAGGAGCTATTATAATGTCAGGAAGATAGCACCATCTTTCAATAGATTTGATATATTGTCATCTTCTTCTTTTGGATTATTGCTGAAACTGCTGGAAATGAACTAGAGCTGCCACAAACCATTAATTTAATAGTCGACTAAATACTGACTATTTCTTCCAGTTAGTCAACTAATTGGGATGTAAAGCACATCTTAACCATTATTAGCTTTAAGCTAACTAAAAACTAGATATATAACATTACCTGTGATGTTAGTGTGAATGCTGGAAGCTGAATGTGGCCGCTGAAGATGCTGAAGTTGATATTCAAAAATGCTGAAGCTGATATTTAGCTAAAATATTTAAATGCCAAATTGGCCTAAATAACTGGAAAAGGCATAAGTTAGCAAAACTAGCTAGCATGTAGCTGAAATATTAGCTAAACTCCAAAATAGTCTAAAAAACCTTAATAAATTCCAAAGTAGTCCATAAATCTAGCAGAATGCTATAATAATTTTCAACTTTACTACACTCTGACTCACATAATAGAAAGTAACAACTAATCAACTATTAAATTGGTCGACTATTTTAATAGTTGATTAGTTGATTGATCGTGGCAGCTCTGATGAACCAGATCAGTCAAGAACACAGACGTAAATGGAACGTTGGATAAACACACATTACCATGTCCATGTTTGTTCACCTCATCAGATCACGAATCCTTTCGTTTCATCAGCTTTTATTTCTTGCAGACACCAAAGCAACAAAAACTACAAGTCATTAGGCCGAGAAGACGTTGCATGACTCCAGCTGAACAGTGTCTGGTCTCTCCAGGCATCTCCAATTACTATAAATAGTCTAAACTATGGCATTCTCAAAACTAAAGGCCACCTACTTCAGAAAACAACAGATTAAAAAAAAACTTAAGGCAACATAGAGCTAGCAAGAAATAAGCTGTCTATAAAGAGTGGGAAATGTTACACAGTAACTATCCTAAATTAAATCAAGCCCTCAGTCATGAGCAGGTTTGTCTCCTCCTTCCTGTTTCTTTAGCTTCCTCACTGTGCAATCAGCAGCTAATAAAACACAATCTAACCACGAGTACCTACAATCAGTCCATGCAGGCGGGACTGCACGAGCATGACAAGAACGTTCAATGATATGTGATGCTTCACGTCACATCAGCAGATGTATTGCTCAGAACTTTGAGGGCGAGACGGCGGTCTGATGAAAACATTTCACAGTACATCCTGTAGACCTCCAGGACCGTCCCGGCCGCTCACAGCGACTTTCGCTGGCGCTTCAGGAAGGACATGGAGTAATCCCCTGCTGGCGTGCTCTTCTGCCTCTTCATCTGGACCTGCGACTGAGCGGTGAGCTGCAGCTTGATGGCGCTGGAGTTCACCTTGGCGGCACACAGCAGCTCCTTCATGCCTTTCATCTTCTCGCTCTGAAAGACCACCATGGGCCCGGCGGGGCTCGGGGAGGCCTGCTGTTGGGACATGGGGGACGGGATGGAGTCTGCGCTGGGAGACTTCGGCGTTCCGTCGACGTCTCCGCCGCGCAGGCCGTGGGAAGAGCGGCGTCGCGCCCCTCCCTCTGCCAGCTTTTTGGGCTGGGCGGCGGCGAGCAGCTGCATGGACGGGGAGGTGGGAGCGGCATGGGGGGGGGAGCTCTGGTCCTCCAGCTTGGATTCTCTCCTGGGACCTCTCCTCCGGCTCTCCCTGGGATCCTCGCTGGAGTGGTCGTCGTCTTCTTGGCACTCGGGCTCTTTGGTGATGATGGAGACCTTCTGGCGCACCTTTGACACGACACACAGACGTCAGACACGGCGGGAGCGGGACATCCCAGCCTCCACCCCGCTGCTCACCTGAGCTTCAAAGCGGCTGAGAGACTGCACCAGGTAGGTGGCCCAGCCCACATGCAGCACCGGCGTGGGACTTCCCTCCTCCCATTTGCATATGCCGTCATAAAAGCGCAGCAGGTGGGCAAAGCATTCTGGGTCATGGAGTGCGGAGAAGGCTGCTGGCTGCTTGGTGGAAACCTTCAGGACAGGAAACATGATAAACTGGATTTTTTCCTTTAACAGTTTCAAATCCAACATTTCTAATAGCTTATGTACATAACTACATCACATGTGTCAAATATATATATTGAAGTTTAGCTATTTTTTCAGCTACATGCTAGCTGTTTTGGCTAACCTGTTTTTTTTGTTTTTTAGCCCCATTTTTCATTCATTCATTAATTCATCTTCGTATCCGCTTCTTCCCTTTCAGGGTCGCGGGGGTGCTGGAGCCTATCCCAGCTACTGATGGGTGAAGGCGGGGTTCACCCTGGACAGGTCGCCAGTCTGTTGCAGGCCCCATTTTTCATTTAGCTAATATTTTAGCTAGCTATTAGCTTTTTCATCTTCAGTTATCAGCACTAGCATCTTCAGCAGCCAAATTCAGCTTACAGCATTCACACTAGCATTATCACAGGTAATGCTATGTATCTAGTTCATAATTATGGTATAAAGTTACAGTTTTTATATCTTTTTGGACTATTTTGGCATTTACTAAGATTTCTAGGCTGCTTTGTAATTTAGCTATTTTTTCAGCTACATGCTAGCTGTTTTGACTTATTAAGGCTTTTCATTTTTTGCTTTTTTAGGCTGTTTTGGAGCTAGGCTAATATTTATATGCTAGCTGTTTTTGCTAGTCGAGTTTGACATCTTTTTGTTGTTGGTCTCAGATGCAGAGTACAGAAGCAGAGTTTGGCGCAACTTCCTTTTTGTGGCCATTTTCTTGCACTCTACATCTACTATCTTGTAAGTTTTTTCTAAGATAACAGACTAAGTGACACTCAGTCCTTCGATCCTACAGCTCTCATCCATCACTGTAACCTTGTAGATCAGAGCGGATCATACCTGATCCTCCACATCTAACTAGCATGTGTTCCAGCTCTACCTGCACTGCATGCTGCTGATTACCTGGACAGGTGTGTTCTTTTAGTCAGATTGTGGAGACATCTAATTGAGCTAATCAGCAGCTGGTAGATCTGAGGACCAGGAATGATCAGGTGATCTGATCCCCTCTAGTCACTGAACTGCAGCCGCCTGCGCAGCTGCAGTCAGGCCAACCTCCTCCTCAAATGACTAATTTAAACGTTGTTCAAGACCAAAAACATGGTCTCCGTCTGAGTTAGACCAGGAGAAAGTAATTCATAAACTGATCCGTTCTTCTATTTTGTTTTGCTGCAGATTGTAGAAAAACGAAGAAATGATAAAGTTGGTATTATCTCCCCTGACATCTACTTTCTCCTGTTTTCTTGTCGTTATCACAAGAAAACAGACAAAACAAGCAAGCTGGACCGTTCAGAGTCTTGAGATGAAAGCGCTTCCTCCTCCTCCATCGTGATGCTCACCTTGTCCGTGTTTTCCCCGCCTTCTCCTTCCTCTCCAGTGCTGTCAGCAGCTGCAGTCTCCTTCAGCAACGTGGGGATGACGTCGTTTGCAATGTCGAAGAACTCCTTATAGATCTCCTCATCCTCACGGAAATAGTTATAGCTGCAGGAGAGAGTTAAAGAGAAGCACTTCAACACAAACAGCAGACAACCTGAACACAAACCAGTGTTCTACTGTGGATCAGAATAAAGAGATTTAGAGAGATGTCCTCAGGTGAAATGACCTCGGATGGGTTTTAATTAAATCATGAGTGAGTGAAAAGCAGAAGAGAAGTTTGGGTCTGAACTTTGTTCTGAATGTAACCGTGCTGGTGTTCAGAGAGCATGCTCTAATGAACAATGGGAGCAGGAAAGGGAAGCGCAGGGCTGGGGAGGGACTGTGCAGAGGCTGAGGGCTATTTTTAAACTCTGCACATGAGTGATAACAAGCCAGATCAGAGAGAGGCAGACTGCACGTTTCCTGGATTGATTAGAATCCCAGAATACCCCAAAACAATGGAGAAAATCTAGCAAGGATTGATCTAAAGCGGAGCACAAGCTGAGCTGACAGTGACTGAACAGATATGTCTTCATGATTCTCTTTCTTCAGACATGAAGTATGATCACCAAAACAAAACTACAGAAAATGACTCCACAGCATCACGTCTGCACACTGGATGACTGCAGCGGTAACAGAACTCAGAGGCAGCTCAGACTTACTCCTGCATGACCTGAGCCGCATCCGCCCAGGCTTTCAGAGCCTCCCGGACGTCCTTGTGTCTGTAGTGGAAGCCGGCGAGGTACATGTAGGGGTAAATGTGCTCGTTGTTGTAATACTTCTGGGCCGACTGGACAGCCTGAAGACAGACGGAGACAGGTTTCAGGGTGGGGTTTTCTTCATCTCACTGTCATGTGTGCTCCGGTCTTTGAGAGGTAACCAAACCCTAAATCAACTTATTTTGTCTGATGACTTCTATAAATGGAGATTAAAAAGTGCTGTCTGTTGATCATAGAAAAAATATTTGATAAATTAAAATAAACTTGTTTATTTCTTGAAAATATAGTCAAAAACCATCTGTGTGCTGCCCCCTACAGGATGAATCGAGGTATTACAGTTGAATGTCCTGATTGGTCAAACCATTAAAGTCAGAAGTTCTACAACACATGTCAAAGTCAAGGCCCGGGGGCCGGATCCGGCCCTCTGGGTCATTTTATTGTTATAAATGACCCGATGTTATCTTGTGCTCATTTCTAACTTGTATAATTTTGACAAAATACATTTTTCTGGAGAGTAAAATATGGAAAGTTATTTAAGGTTTGAGTTGATTTATTCTGGAATCATATTCCTGCATTTTTATTATCCATAAATATGCTAAAAATGTACGTTTTAAAAGTTTTAAAATGACATTCTTCTAGCTTTTTGGACTATTTTAGCATTTACTAAGATTTTTTTGGCTATTTTGTAGTTTAGCTAATATTTCAGCTACATGCTAGCTGTTTTGGCTAATTTAAGTGTTTTTTTCAGTTTTTTTAGGATATTTTAAAGTTTATATATTTTTTCAGCTACATGCTAGCTGTTTTGGCTAATTTAAGTGTTTTTTTAGGATATTTTAAAGTTTATATATTTTTTCAGCTACATGCTAGCTGTTTTGGTTAAGCTAAGTTTTTTTTTTTTTAGGCTAATGTAGCGTTTAGCTAATGTTTTAGTTGGCTATCACCTTCAGCATTCTTAATTATTCATTTCTTAACTATCAAAAGTCACATTACCTGTGATAATGCTAATGTAAATGCTTTTTGATGAAAGTAGTCGCTGAAGATTCTGAAGCTTCTTGCTTTTTACCAAATCTGAAAAAATTAACTATTTTTCACTAAATATTAAGTTTTGATCTCACTGACTCAAATATAACAAACGTTAATTTTTTGGTGATGAACGCTCACAACTTTGTTCAACTTTACGACACTCTGACTCAATATAATTCAAAGAAATGACTAATGATGGCAGTCCTAGTCTGAACAACCACTTTGAAAGAAGAACGGCGACAGGAGTGACACACCTTCAGGTGTATGCTCAGGGGGTTCCCCTTTCCGGGGATTGGATCCTGATCCTCCAGATCTGCAAGCGTTCCCATGGCCATGGGGTACCTGCAGAGCACAGAGAGGAAGGCGTCAGCCGGGAGAGCGCCGTGCACTACAGCCTCAGCACAGAAGGTTTGTCCTCACCTCTCCAGGTCGTTTCGTTCATACAGCAACCACAGAAGTTTCTAAAAAACACAAAGACGTTTTATTACGCGACAGAAAGATTCAGAAAGTCAGACTTTACTTGTAGAAAGTGAAAGTTCCACACATGAAAATTCCACTGACTCCTGCAGTAGCCTGATGATGATGAAAGCCGGGACTAGCTGCAGAAACACCATTATCCTACACACGTATATTTGGATGGATGTACATATAGTATTGGGGTATTAGTCATGATAAAAAAAATAAGTATTTGGTCAAAAACTGAAGTTCACACACAAAGGAAATGTTATGATTCTGAAGGGCATTTGCATTCAGGTTCAAACTTTCCTAAACGTTTCCAACACCCAAAGTTTGCCCCCTAGTGGAATACACTGGTATGTGCAGAGACCTGGAAATGTTTCTTGACTGAATTAAGACTATCCAACAGTAAATATGAGGTACAACTAGGAGAACAGTAAGAGGAAGCAGCAGCTGCAGCACAAAATGACCAGATATTATTTACAAAAAGGATCCATTCAAGCTTAACTGTTGAGCTTGAATAAATAAAAATGTTTTCCTCTCTAAAACATGTCCGTATGCAGCTCTAACGGAAACAGGTTACCTTAAAACAAGAGCCAAGCTGCTCATTTACAACAAACAAACCCATATCTGGAACGAGCGACAGAGTGATGCGGTCTTCCAACCCAAATGAAAGCTGTGGTGTTCACCTGCTGCAGCTGCAGGAGTTCAGAGCTGTCAGTGTGAAGGTCAAGAGAAGGGTTGATGGCACAGACCATGAACGCCACCTCCATGTTTCGGTCGCACTTCATGTAGGAGCCCTTCAGATAGAGCCAGCTCTGTGGGAAACAATACACTCGTGGTAATACTGAGAACGGTCGGAGAAGATGAACTTCTTCTGTCTGACTGCGACTGTTTATGCCTTTCTTCTTGTTTGTCATTTTTGGAATGTTGTTTGAGCTGGCATGAGCAATACACAATAAACAAAAACTCTCATATCACAGCAGTTAAATCATTGTATCTTTATGACTTTTTAGCCACATTCTGATTTGTTTCACATTATGGATGAAGACAGGAGATAGTTTCAGTTCTTCAGAACCACAAACTTCATCCAAGTCAGTGCTTACTGCTGACTGATAGACTAATAATCACATCTTCAAACGTCTGCTGGTAAACTAACTGCATGCAGAGTAGAGCTGATACGATTAGTCGACGACTAATCAACTATTAAAATAGTCGACGACTAATTTAATAGTCAATTATTCGTTACTTTATAACAGGTGTCAGTTTTGAGCTAATATGACATCTACTGGGGTTTTTTTGGGTAAACTTGGAGTTTAGCTCAAATTTATTCAACACAGTTAATATTTTTACAAAATTGGCATGTATTAGGGATTTTTAAGCAACATTTTCAGAAATGTAAGTCAACTTTGCCGCTCTTTGATAGTTCTTTAACATGATTTCCAGTCTTTTAGCAAATTTACCATTTTGCACATAGTCTTATTATTTCAGTAAATCCCTTCAGCAATTAAAGTACATTGTGTCACCACAAAAAGCTTCAGCATCTTCAGACTACTTTCAGCAAAAAGTTTTCACACTAGCGTTATCACAGGTAATGGAACTTTTCTAGTTTAATCTTGTTTTATTCCCCAAACCTAATGAAGGACAGAAGCTGAAAGATTCATTAAAAGTTTATTAAACCATCATCTTCATTGTCTATTTGTTAGTTTAAAGCTATTGATTGTTAAGATGTGATCTTTACATCCAGTTTGCGTATGACCCGATTAGTCGACTGATTGGAAAAAAATAATCGTCGACTATTGAAATAATCGTTTGCGGCAGCACTGATGCAAAGCACCAGAAGACACAGACCAGATTGGTGCATGCAGGCAAAACTATAAGCCAGAGTTGCTAAAGAAAAGAAATGAAAAGTCTACCTTCTCATTAACTCCAGCTGTGACCGTTTGTCCTCTGCGGTCTTCATTTCCCTTCCCGTGCCAGGTAACCTCTGCCGTTTCCTCGCCATCTTTGCCGAATATCACCCAGGCGTGATCTTCTGACAGAGCCAAGTGGACATCCTTCAAACCCAACACCTGGCAAGCGGCCACGACTGCAAACGCCACTCCAGTGCTGTCCAGTTTAGTGCCTGGTTCAAACGAAACATGGAAAAAGAACATTTCATTCATCAACCAGGGCAGAAGCAAGCACCATTCAACTCCGATCATCTTTTGGTCAAAGCGTTCCTGTGGTCTTTTAGTGAAGATGATTCAGTTTCTAGCCAAAAGCTAAAAACCTGTGTCGCTTCCTAGAACATAGTTTCTGCAGAGCAGCAGGAGTTCTTTAGAAATTCACCTCTGATTTGTAGGCGGGACTGTTGGCATGGAATACATTCCCTCATTTCCCATCATCCATCTGTTTACCCTCCCTCCTGCTAGCTTACAGCCCCTCACACCTCCAAGCTAACACGAGCGGAGCCACAAAAGAGGTGAATAACATCAGATCAGATCCTGATCCAGACTCCAGCTCAGACCAGGAAAACAAGGACATTCATGGATGAAATAAATATATTTGAGTGATTTATTAAACTAACTTCTTGTTTTCATTAATGTTTAGTTAAACCAACTAACCAAAATCTGGATACATTAAACTTTATCCAGTAAATACGTCCAAAGATGATTCTTCACATTCAACCAAGAGACAAAAATAACAGAAAGCGAATGGAAGTCTTTGCTCACCCCTTTCTAAAGCATTAATCAAATACTATTACAAATCTTATCAAGACTTTGCTGTCTAAGGACAGTCACATCCAGTCGATTATTATATTACCACCATATAAGTTACTTAATGCATTGAGTCAAACCACAAAAATACACTGAATAACGATTGACGTCAGTCATCGCCGGACTGCAGGAATCCTGAGTAAATACCTGTGATGAGGCTGAACAGAGACTGGATGTGAGCCCGGTCCTTGAAGTAGGAGCGACTGAGGCTGTTCCAGATGACGTCCGACACCTTTTTCACCAGCTCTCTGCTGGACACTGAGGCAGTCCTTCGGTACTGGGACAGGTCCACGGCGCCGCGGATCTGAGCCGTGAAGCGTTCGTACAGTGCAGAGATCATGCCCAGCTCCACCGTGGGGAAGCAAGAGGTAGGACAGTCCGGCTCCAGCGGCTCAAAGCGAACCCCCGGAACGTTTATGGGGATGACCCGGTTCACGGCCAAAAAGTGCTCAACAAAGCCCAGAACTAGTGAGAGGAGAGCCAGGTCTGGTTCTGGCTTACGCAGCTCAGCATCAAACAGCTGCACCACGCCGTCGATGCCCCGCAGGGGGAAGAGCTTCTTCTGGGCAGAGTGCAATCCCATGGTCCTGATGATGCCACACGACTCCTCAGGTGATTCTACGTCTCCTCATCTGCAGCATATGAATGTGAAGGACAAGTCAGTAGAGAAGTACAAAACAATGATTCACACTCCACTATTCATGTCTACAGTTTCTCATTTGAAAGCCTCATATCCGAGGAAACTTCCAATACCATTTAGAATATCTTCCTTTTACCAGACGAGTCTCTAAAACCTCCTGCTATGTTTCTTTGCAAACTTTGAATTTTTATTCACAGATTTTCAAGCAAATTCCTTTAGGCAGGGGTGTCAGACTCAATCACAGAGGGGCCAAAATCCAAAACACACCTTAGCTCACGGGCCGAACAGGATAAACATTTATTGAACACTCTGAAACTACATTTTAAAACTAACTTTGCAACATAATTATGAACTAAATATATAGCATTACTTGTGATAATGCTAGTGTGAATGCTGGAAGCTGAATTTGGCCACTGAAGATGCTGAAATTGATAGCTGAAAACACTGAAGCTAAAAGATGAAAACGCTGAAGTTGATAGCTGAAATCACTTAAATTAATAGCTGAAAACACGGAGGCTGATAGCCAGCTAAAATATTACCTAAATGCCAAATTAGTCTGAAAAACAAACAAAAAAAAACTTAGATTAGTGAAAACAGCTAGCATGTATAGCTGAAATATCAGCTAAACTCCAAAATAGTCTAAAAATCTTAGTAAATACCAAAATAGTCCAAAAAGCTAGCAGAATGTCAATTTCTAAAACTTTAAAACTGTAACTTTTTACCATAATTCTGAATAAAAAAAGGGAGGAATATTATTCCAGAATAAATCAACTTTAAACCTTAAATAACTTTCAATATTTTACTCTCAATAAAAATACATTTTGTCAAAATTATACAAGTTAGAAATAAACACAAGATAACATCGGGCCATAAATAACAATAAAATAAAATGATCTGGAGGGCCGGATCCGGCCCCCGGGCCTTGACTTTGATATGTGTGCTTTAAACAGACTTAAACAAGTTTTATGAAATGCAAAAAAAGAAAATAAAAATTAATTTAAAAAACACCTGAATGTAAAATAACTGGTGTTCAACGAGGACAGTTCATCGGTGGCACAAAAGTGAAAGAGGAAACTCTAAAATCATCTGATGCCCACCTGAGTAGGCACAGGTGACGGTTTACAACCTGTAATGTCTTTTTAACAGGTGTACTTTTGCCACATATTACATGCAACAGTAAAACCATGTAATGTAAGTCGGATTTCAACACATTCTGGTTGATTTCTGATGTTCAACTCGTGCAGGCGACAAGCAAATTAGAGCAACTGTCAGTTTCCTGTATGTCTCACAGTGCAGGAAGAAGGCGGGAAAACATGAGTCAGAGGTTTGCTTGATGACTGTGTGTTTGGTTTTTATATTCATATTTATTCTGAAAGCATTTTATCTTCCTGGTAAAACTTGAGCTGGTATTCTGTTGCTGCCCTTCTCTATTCTGACAGAACTGCACCATCTCTGTTATCTACACACTGCTAATAATTGTGAAACGTTTTTCTTATGACCAGAGGATTACACAACAGCCAACAGGACAAGTGCAGCCAGGCGCGCGCTCCGTTTCATAACAGTGGTCCTCATCCCGTTAGCGCGTGGCTGTGTGGAGCTCAGGTGGGCGGGGCACTCCTACGCTTCCAGTCATACAGTCGATGCCAAGCCGCTAAAATGCTCGAGTGAGCTGAACTAAAAGAACTCATTCGCTTCAATGTTCCCCTAATGGGCCACAACCATGGAGTCCACTCTGAAATACATCGTGGAGTAAATTCCATTCATAAACTGGTTGGATAACGTAAGCTAACTAGCTAACTACACTAATACAACATCGTTTATGTTGTTGTTGGTAAAAGTTCGGGATAACTTGAATTGGCGATGAATAAAAAAATATTTCAATAAAATAAAATTTAATCGAACCAAAAAACTAACTTAACTTGGCCTTGAAGAACCTTATCGCAACAACCTGCATCACAGCTAGTTGGCTCAAAACCAGCTAACATGCTAACATGTTGCTAGTTAGCTAAAGCCAGCACTTCATGTAACTCATTTCCTCGTAGAGATGTGGCTAAACACGCAGTCCATACACAACACACCTCGGAGCTAGCCTAAGCTTGTATCAGATCCTATTTTGAACAAACAAACGAAGCCATTACATACCAGAATAATCGCTGCTCCAGACACATGTTTTTGTTTGTGTCCCACTTCTTTTACCGCGCAGTTCAATCTGCCTGAAAGTCAAATGAGACTGGGTTCGTATCATATATACACCGGCATACACCGTCGGGCGTTGAGTGGGCGGAAATACAAACATGTCAGTAGATCCGCGCGGCTGATGCGGAACAACAATGTTTATTTTCGTAAGCTTTGCCAGCCTGAAGTACATTTATAATTCATGTGGGTGGGATTATTTTTTTAACATTACTCATTCACTGGTATTTCTATTCAAATTAAAATAAAATATCAACTAATATATTCTGACGATCGGCCCATCCCGTTGATGTTAACTGAGGCCAATCATCCCCCTATTGAACTCTGGGAAATGTAGTGAAATCGGGATCGGAGGGGGCAATGCAAAGCGTCACCAGCAGGAGGCAGTAAAAGGCTGCAACAAAACCAGATGCAGCAAAATGAAAAAGTAAACATTACATAATGAAAAGAAGACTAGATGAAAATTACTTTTACACATCCGCTCTTTAGCACAGCATCGATAAACTTTTATTTCAAATTTATATAGAAGTGAATTAAGTATTAAACAACTGAACAACTGAACAATGGATGTCCGATTTTTCATTTAGAAATATTCATTATATTTGACCGGTTTTGGTCCCTCAATGACCAATATTAAAAAGTAGGTTCCTAATACAGAAGAGGACAGCCTTGATAAATCGTGTAACTATTAATACCACCGTAGATTTTGTTCAAGAATATTCGCTTTGATGCCTTCCATTACAATCGAACATTTTCAGCTTCACAATAACATCACGCCCTGTGCGCGCTGGATAGAGCAACAAAGGGCGAGAATGAGCATTTATGTCTAAAAGTAGTCAGTTCGGTGCGTATATGTTGCTGGGTTCTGGATCAGAATTGTATAATTTAGTCGAAAGTGGGTTTAACGAGTTTAAGTGCGGTCCGTGAACGCCTCTGATCCGACATTTTTTTTTCCCTCTCTTCCCCCTCCTCCACAGTGACCCGCCCGCCTTCTCCTCCGGTCCTTCGTCTCCGCTCGCTCCTCCGCGCTCAGACGTAGCGGCGAAGTTCTGATCCAACTGCGGCTTTTGGGAGAAATTCGAGGCAAGTCTGACCACACGTCCACGCCAGAGCGGTGCAAATAAGACGACGCAGGCCTCTTCGACTGTGTGCTTTTGTCTTGAATTCACAGAGAAATGGAGTCAATGACCCAGTCCGCCCAGATATCCTCGTCGCAAGGTTTTGCCGATGGACAAAATTCTGCTGCCAAGGAATCAAAGCTGTCCGGTAAGGCCTCGCGGGCGGACACGTTAGCTAGCTGCTATTTCCAATTACCTTGTTCCTTACGTTTAAATTCACCAAAACTGCGCCTTTCAGGTCATGACATCATTTAATGTTAGTAGTTGACACAGAGTTCATGTTAGCGCTGAAAACTGCACGCGGCGTAGGAACCATTTAGCTAGTTTTTATTTTTCGTCTCAACGAGAAAATGTGCGCGCACGCGGGCACTGTGCTAGCATGGACGTCGTCGTCGTGTTTACGGTGTCCGTGGAGGTTTCCAGCCGTGTTTCTGCAGTGGACGTGAGGGTGTTTGGATCAATGGAGGTCCCTGACTGTTGACTGGCACGTTTCCGCCCGTGTTCTATGAGCAGAGATGAATGCCCTGGGATAACAGAGGCTCGGACTCATCCACAAACAAGCGCACCCCAGTCCTGTTCTACAGCACGTTCTTCTGGGTCATGTCGCATGAAAATCAGCAACCATTAGAAAGCTGAGCGGGTAGTGGAGGCTTCCAGATGTTTGTGGAACTGCTCTGCACTGCAGATGTCATTTACTGGGCATCTGCCAACGAAGGGAAGCCTCTCTTAAAGCTACAATGACGCTATTTATGTCACGGGTTTGTTGATAAAATCATAATTTATGGCCTGACACGTGTGAGGCTGGGTGAGCGCGTGCTCCCATCTGATGGAGAAGGCTCATGGGAGCAGAGATCCAGCTTTTCTCCAGACCTGGTGTTATTGTGCACGAGCGGGAGTGGCTGCTTTGTCATCTCTCCACGTCTGTGGGTGTGTTTAGTGTTCTTGGTTGAACTGCAATCAGCAGTTAAATAAAATCATGTCTAGTCCCTCAGCTGTTGATCAAGAAGACTGTTGGTTCTAGAAAATTCCACAGATGAAAGGCAGCTGGATGTGTCTGGGTGTGGCAAGAATACACTCAACTCCTTTAGATCAGGAGTGTCAAACTATTGCAAAAGGGGGTAAAATCCAAAACACACCTTAGGTCATGGATAAACATTTATTGAACACTCTAAAACTAAAAATTGAAAACTTTAAAATTATAAATGTATTAATTATGAACTGGATATATAGCATTACCTGCAACAACACTAGTGTGAATGCTGTAAGCTGAATTTGGCCGTTGAAGACGCTGAAATTGTGGCTAAAAACACTGAAGCTGATAGCCAGCTAAAATATTAGCTAAATTCAAAATTAGCCTAAAAAACGTTAAAAACAACTAGGTTAGCCAAAACAGCTAGTATGTGGCTGAAAAAAATAGCTAAGCTTCAAAATGTCCTAAAAACTGAAAAACCCCCAAATTAGCCAAAACCACATGTAATATTAGCCTGTAAATATTAGCTAAACTCCAAAACAGCCTAAAAAAAACTATAAAGGCTAAATTAGACAAAACAGCTAGCACGTAACAAAAATATTAGCCAATCGCCAAAATAGCCTAAAATGTTTTAGTAAATACCAAAATAGTCTAAAAAAAAGCTAACAGAATGCTGATTTTTAAAACTTTTTAACATAATTATGAATAATAAAAAGGCATGAATATTATTCCAGAATAATAAACTTAAACCTTAAATAACTTTCAATATTTTACTCTGAAAAAATACATTTTGTCAAAGTTGTGCAAGTAAGAAATAAGCATCAGGCCATTAATAACAATAAAATAAAATGATCTGGAGGGCCGGATAGAATTACCCCCAGGGCCGTATCCGGCCCCTGGGCCTTGACTTTGACACATGTAATTTAGAAGCTCTTCAATGCCCAAATGAAAAGAGATGTATTTGAAACCACAGTGTAAAGGACAAATTCTCAACATAGGTGTTGTCATCTAAAAATATTTTGATTTTCATACTTTAAACATTAAATTTACAACAATATGCAGACAATAAAGACCCACTCTAATAAGAATTGTGTTTTTAATATGTTCTTGTAGCATTTTCTTATGATGGAGCACCACTATGCAGAAAATTAAGCCTAAAGTGGATTTTCTAAGAATGTGTTTAGTCAAATTGAATCAGGGGGAGATGCAGAAAAAAATCAATGGAAATTTGTAATTGTGACGCCCAAGCTACTACGGCAAGCTGAGCTCAAAACTGTACGACTGGATGGCTCCAAATTTGCTTTCCTTTTTAATTTTGTCTAAAAGCTGCGTAATATTCATTTAAATACAATAATAAACACTTAAAATTGATTAAAAGATGATCAGAGTGACTCTTTAAATGAACCATTTCCTAGCATTTTAATTATTTTTCATTCAGCTCTTATGTTCTGACTAAACATAGCTTATTTAGTATCAATATAAGTGGTCATTTGAGTACACATGCTTTCATTAAACAGCTTGTCCTTAATGCAGTTTTTGCAAACCTCTCTTAATGTTGGAGTACTCGATGTACAATTCCGATCTCTAGACAGTCTCGTTGCTAGACACTAGAAATAGAGCTGCTCATTAAGAAATGGCTTGTGGCAAACACCATGAGTTAGTTGAACAGATCTCAATAAATACTAATGAAGATTTTTATTCCAGTGTATGAGCATAAAGGACTTGTAAAATATGGACGTGTTTATGTGAACGCCTCAAAGACCAAATTATTGCACTGATGAACTAGCATTGCATGTAATGCATACATATGTTGTTGAAAGTATTGATCTTTTACTGGAACCACATGTATTGACTATGTTGAATCATTGTAAAGATGTACGACCAACATTGCTCATGCTGTCCTTCATCAAATACTGGACGCCAGTTTCTGTGTGCTGCTGAACCCGCCTCTCTTGGCGTGCACAGATGAGGCAGTAATCACTAAGGAAGTGACACACTTCAAAATGAGGACCTTGTTTCTCAAACTATAGTGCTTTAGATTTGGAAGAAGCAGTCTGCTCAAAAATGATGTTGCTGAGTAGCATCTAGTTTTACTTTTGCAAGCAGTGATGTTTTCAAGTGTTTTTCTTTAAAAGGATATTTGGGCACCAAGAAAATGCATTAAGCTCCAGCAACACTCCGTTTCCATGGTTATTGCTGTTGCTATGTTGCCCAATTTATTTTTTCATGATCATATAAAAATATTATTTATACATATGAGTTTTTTTTTTTTTTTTGTCGGGGTACTTCAGCTCTTTTAAAGTTAGAGCCTCTTATAAAAGCATCTCTACCAAGCTTTTTCTCCTCGCTCAAGTTTAGCTTAAAAAGGCAATTTAGATTTTTTGTGCAACTGTAGTAGGCTTTTCTAATTTAAATTGGGATCAAAACCTGGTCACGGTTTTGGATTTAAACCAGACTCCAAAAATAAAACCATCTGCGTCCCTGCTGGACTCTCGGCGTCAAAGGTCGGGTTTAAGGGTTGAATAGAAAACAGTTCCTGAGCTCAGCTGTGAATGCAGATCATCTCTTCCTCAGGTGATGAGGCAGAGCAAAAATGATACAGTCAGGTGTGCAGCTGCCACAAACGATTGTTTTAATAGTCGACTAATCGGGTCATACACAAACTGGATGTAAAGCACACATCTTAACCATCATTAGCTTTAAACTAACTAAAAACTAGATGTATAACATGAATGATGTAAGCTAAACAAAAAAATGTAATACATGCCAAAATAGTCAATAAATCTAGCAGAATGCCATTATAACTTTCAACTTTACTACACTCTGACGCCATATAATATAAAGTATGATTAGATGTTCCACTATTTTAATAGTCAATTAGTCGTTGATTGGTTGACTACTTGTGGCAGCCCTGCTCAGGTGTGTCTCAACTAGTAGCTCTTTAATTTCTCAATATTCACCTTCTATTTAACCTTTTTTCTTTCGTTCTGCTCTCTTTCAGTGAAATAGTTCTGTAGTCTAACTTAAAGTCGTGACATGAGAACTTTTCCAGGAGCAGAGATGCTTTCAGAGCAGCTAAGATTTTTTTTTTGAAAATGCAAATATTTGAACCTAGTTTGTCTATATTTGTATTTCTCCAAAGACAATAGCAACTGATGGATCAACCGTAGCCATATTTTACAGAAAAATGAAAAGTTGTGGGCTGAATTTATATAGAAAAATCTGTGATATTGAAGCAAAAGAGCATTTTTCTGATGATCAGTTTGGCAATTATGTTATTTAGAAAATGTGTTTTTAGGGTACATATAATTTAAATGCCATTTAATATGAACAATTCAGTGATGTCAACCAATTTTTTCAAATACTAATTGAAGTAGATGTATCGAATGGTTAAGATAATTTTCAAAAACTCCACAAAAGCCTTGAAAGGATGTATTTAAGAATGATGCATAAAATGATAGTTTGAGTTTATTTCATATTGACTGTCAAATCATTCACAACTTAAAACTTAAATAATTAGAAATGTATGCACAAAGTGTTTGTATTCATCTTTCCCTTTCCTCTGGGCTCATCTTGACATGGTACTTACTGGGTCGAGTGAGTTAGTGTGCAAGTCCTGGCAGAACTGCATCTGCTGCACTGGTGCTGCTAGCAGCACACAGACTTTAAATCTGCTCTGCAGGTCATTTTGGGTAAAGACAAAGGAGTCAGTGATTCTGTTTCACTGCTATCCCCCAGTATTGTTGTACGCATGTGAGTCATGTGTGATCAACAGCATTCCTTATCTCAGTCATTTCTGTTTTTGTAATGTTTAGATGATACAAATGTTAGATAATAGATTACGAAGTGCAAATCTCTTGTCTTGGTTGGTGACTGATCTTTAAATCCCTTTGATTATCCCCAACCATTTCAAATGCATTATTTTCTGTTTTTATCAAACTGCATCAGTTTCAGTTTTTCAGTTTTGAATGTTAATGTGTATACGGAGTAAGAGATTAGCTAAGAAGAAGTGGGACACTGAGAGGACTGAGGAGAGTAGACAGGAGTACAGGGAGATGCAGCGTAAGGTGAAAGTAGAGGTGTCAAAGGCCAAACAAAGAGCTTATGATGACTTGTACGCTAGGTTGGGTAGTAAGGAGGGAGAGACTGACCTGTACAGACTAGCAAGGCAGAGAGATCGAGATGGGAAGGACATGCAGCAGGTTAGGGTGATCAAGGATAGGGATGGTAATGTGGTGACAGGTGTCAGTTGTGTAATGGAAAGATGGAAAGAATACTTTGAAGAGTTGATGAATGAAGAGAATGAGAGAGAACAAAGAGTAGAAGAGGTGACGGTTGTGGAGCAGGAAGTAAGAAAGATCAGTAAAGGTGAAGTGAGAGGGGCTTTGAAGAGGATGAAGAGTGGAAAGGCTCTTGGTCCTGATGATATACCTGTGGAGGTATGGAAGTGTCTAGGAGAGATGGCAGTGGAGTTTTTGACCGGGTTGTTCAACAGGATCTTAGGTGGTGAGAAGATGCCTGAGGAATGGAGGAGAAGTGTGATGGTGCCCATTTTTAAGAATAAGGGAGATGTGCAGAGTTGTGGTAACTACAGAGGAATAAAGCTGATGAGCCATACAATGAAGGTGTGGGAAAGAGTAGTGGAAGCCAGACTAAGAGCAGAAGTGAACATTTGTGAGCAGCAGTATGGTTTCATGCCAAGAAAGAGCACGACAGATGCAACATTTGCTTTGAGGATGTTGATAGAGAAGTACAGAGAAGGTCAGAGAGAGCTCCACTGTGTCTTTGTAGATCTGGAGAAAGCTTATGACAGAGTGCCCAGAGAGGAACTATGGTATTGTATGAGGAAGTCTGGAGTGACAGAGAAGTATGTCCGAGCAGTGCAGGACATGTATGAGGGCTGTAAGACAGTGGTGAGGGGTGCTGTAGGGGTGACAGAGGAGTTCAAGGTGGAGGTGGGATTGCATCAGGGATCAGCTCTGAGCCCCTTCCTGTTTGCAATGGTGATGGACAGACTGACGGATGAGGTTAGACAGGAATCACCATGGACTATGATGTTTGCAGATGATATTGTGATTTGTAGTGAGAGCAGGGAACAGGTGGAGGTGGAGTTAGAGAGGTGGAGGTTTGCCCTGGAAAGGAGAGGAATGAAGGTTAGCCGCAGTAAGACAGAGTACATGTGTGTGAATGAGAGGAACCAGAGTGGAAGAGTGAGGTTACAGGGAGAAGAGATAAAGAAGGGGGAGGAGTTTAAGTATTTAGGGTCAACAGTACAGAGTGATGGAGAGTGTGGAAAAGAAGTGAAGAGGAGAGTGCAAGCAGGTTGGAATGGGTGGAGAAAAGTGTCAGGTGTGATGTGTGACAGAAGAGTTTCAGCACAAATGAAAGGAAAGGTGTACAAGACTGTGGTGAGACCAGCCATGTTGTTTGGACTAGAAACAGTGGGACTGAAGAAAAGACAGGAAGCAGAGCTGGAGGTAGCAGAGATGAAGATGCTGAGGTTCTCTTTGGGAGTGACCAGGATGGATAGGATCAGGAATGAATACATCAGAGGGACAGCACATGTTAGAGGTTTTGGAGATAAAGTCAGAGAGGCCAGACTGAGATGGTTTGGACATGTTCAGAGGAGAGACAGTGAATATATTGGTAGAAGGATGCTGAGTCTAGAGCTGCCAGGAAAGAGGTCTAGAGGAAGACCAAAGAGGAGGTTTATGGATGCAGTGAATGAAGACATGAAGGTGGCTGGTGTTAGAGTGGAGGATGCTGAAGACAGGCTTAGATGGAGGAAACTGATTCACTGTGGCGACCCCTGAAGGGAAAAGCCGAAAGGAAAAGAAGAAGAAGAAGAAGTTTTGAATGTTACATATTGATAACTGACAGCCTAATTTTGACTCCACCTTAGCCATATTCTGTATCCCTTTTTATACTACCATGTACAGGACTTCAGTCTACATGATAAAGATGGGCATGCAGTTGCAGGACATACACTGAGCTTTATTTTTATTCCAACTCTGTTGTTTGTGTAGCGTTTATACATCGAATTTGCATAATAGAATGTAGTGAAAATTTGTCAAATCTAAATGGGTGCTGACAAATTTTCCTATTCATAAGTAGTTGTAGCCCCAGAATAGTAACAGCATAATGGAGATGGAGAAACGAACAGTGTTTTATAAACTATGCTGAATTTAACTTATATTTTCCTATTGTCCTTGAGAAGCATGTTTTCATTTGAGCTGCCCTTACTCTGGGCCATCTCATTGTCATAAATATGTATTTATATTCACATTTGGTAAAATGATAAAAAAAGCTTTGTCATGTATTGTTGTGTTTATCGCCATCAACAGCATCTCTTTAGCACCATTGCATTTGTGTGTAGCCGTTTCTATCATTATTTGTTTATTAATATGCCGTTTCAATGTCCAGGTTGTGCCACTGATCAACATTGCTGATATTTCTCTTCAATTCCAGCCCAACTCCAGGTCTGATCAGTGGTGTTCCTACAGTGGCGAGTCTATTCTCAGTCAGTTTATACGAACCTTTCAATAAAGGGAATCTTGAGATGGCGTGTTGATCTTCATTTTAATGGGATCAGTCTTTCTCAAGTATTGTATTTTCTGGAGTATAAGTCGCAAGAGCAAAAAAATGTCGAATCAAGAAGAAGAAAACCATAAATACGTTTCTCTACAATATAATGCCCAATCTGAATTATTCCCTTCCTCTCCATTTGAAGGGGCAGTCTAAGTCCAAGTGTGTCCATGAAATGTAGTTTTCCAAACTCTGGAGGGCTAAATGAAGGAAGAAGGGTAGAATTCGGATTGGGCCTAAGTTGCACTTTTGGGAGAAAAGTACAATAATACTATTCTTTTGATGTGTATAAGAAAAATTTAAAAGTTTAAGAGGAAAACAATTAGATTCTCTTGCGTGTTTGTTTTGGACGACACTTCTTCTGCTGCTGCTGTCAGTAGCAAATACTTATACTTTGATGCAGCGCCCTCTAGTGGTTGTTAGAGGAAACGACTGCTAAAGGACAACTAATGTTAACTGGGAAAATAACGAATATAAGAGCCTATTGATATCTTTAAAAAAAAGTACACAAAAGTTGCTCCTGAGTATAAGTCGCACCCCTGGCTGAACTACAAAAAAAACTGTGACTTATACTCCAGAAAATACTGTAAATTCTTCTAGTAGTTTTTGTCTTTTAAAGCAATTCTATTCTTACATTATACAGAGCCTCAAACCCATCCGAAAATGAAATGATTTACTCTAGAGGTTTTTATGTCTATCAAAGCTTGGCGTACTCCATCCGACCTATAAAGTAGTGCAAGTTCTGTGACGACAAGATCATTAATACCTAGTACCAGCCATGAAAATACTGCCTTATTGGTAGAAAAACTGAAGCTGGTTTGGCATTGATCTCATGAGGCAGCATAACTCTGATGTTTTGGATGGATAGTTTCACCTACAGCAGGAAGGCAGCATATTTCCTTTCTCTTATTTAAACTGTGGCTTTTTAAACAGCAAATATTCGTGCATGTGTTTTCATGAAAATAAGAGCATGGGGTTGCCTGGTAAAGTAGCCTTAAAGAGGTTCTGTAGAGGTGTTAAGACTGAACAAGGTCATTTCTGCGATGTCTCGATTTAAATGTTTTTATTTATATTTTTATTTAACTTTTTGGTAGATGGTAATCCCTTTTTTCCTAGGAGGATCATTCTTCTGTATTTTTCATTTATTTTTTTCAGATTCCTTTCTTTCCACTTCGCCTGTATCTCTCATTCAGTCTCCTCAAGGCAAGTGTTTGGTTCTCTTCTGCTGCTCGCCTGCTCTGTCCCACTGTCCTGTCTTACTCTGCTAGCTTCTAGATGTACTGCTCTACCTCATTCCTGTTTCTGGTGCCCCTCTCCTGCTCACAGGATCCAATCAAAACACCAATGTAAGGGAACCGGATACCCTGCAAAATCATAAGAAAGTCATTTTCCCCTGCAGCTGCTTCCCTGGCTGTACTAGACTTTATCCCAGTATTAACCTAGCTTGAGGCGTTTTTAGACCCAGTCTAACATTCCACGTCCTCCTAGTATCTCTCTCAACTGCCATCTTCTTCACTACAGCTCAAAATGGCCTTCTTGTTCTCCTGCCAGGTGCCATCATTTGTGTATTTTTAGCACTGCAGAAAGTTTATATATGGAGATCTGACCCCAGCAGCTCCTTTAGAAGAGTTTTCATGCACATCTATGTGTGGTATAATTCAAAACAAGATCCCTTTTTTCCTGTTGGGATGATTATGATGGTTTGTTTAAAGCACTCCTGCTTCACCATCTTAGAAGACCGTTAATATTACAAGTAGAGCACTGGTTCTGAAGCTGCTAGCTAACACTATGTAGGTCAGCTTCACTCACTGTAGGTTCAGAATAATCCCAAGATTGCCATCTTATTTTAAGAAGGAAGAAAAGTTCAAGTTCACATTGTGCGCACAAGAGCAGAAACCTAAAAGTAGATTGGGTTTGTGTCCCCTGAGACCATCCTGCCTTCCCACTGCCCCAGTATCTGAATGCTCCACACTCGGTATCAGCTGGGTCTCAGAGGATGAGTGGCACTGGAGAAATCATCCACCAATCCTGTGGCTTGGCCTGCCATTGACTGCACCTGCTCACTGAGCCTTCAGTCCATTATTTGCTTATTAGGCATTGTGCATGTTTTAATTCACGCATTTAAAACATCTATGTAGGTTTCCTTTGGCCCCGCCCCCTACGTCATTTGATCCATTTTCTGTGGCAGCTTTAGGATCCAGAGGCATTTCAGTTTTTTTTTAAATTATAATGCCACAAAAAATGTTATCAATCACTCAAACACAATTAAACCTGAAGTCTCAATACTTTTTCTTTGAGCTTGAGTTCACAGTCATCAGGAATGATTCATGTTTTAGGAAAGATAGTTGATGACAAGTACTTAGTGTTCATTTAATATGTGACAGTAGTTATTTTTTAGATTTCCAGTCTGACCTCTGGACATCACTAAAGTATTACTCATTTCTGCTTTCATTTATTTAAACAGCAATGGAATGTAGACCTTAGACTTCTTATCTATGCTGACACCTAGCTAAGACGGTACAGGGACTCCCTCCATCTGCTCTGATGATTTTTTTTTTTTTTGTTAAAAGCAAAAAAACGTTTAAGAACAATAGTTACATTTTCAGGACTGCAGTCTTCACTTCTAGGAAAATTTGCTCTTTGCGTAGAGCAGATCTGCCACCCTGCCTGCTTCCACGTTCTTTCTGCTCTGCTTGTTGTTGATTAGCTAACCCAGGTGCCCCCACATTTGGTTTGAGCAAACACACCTGATCCAGATAATGAGCAGCAGGACGAGCAGGGCAGCAGGCATAGAATGGTAGATCTCTAGGATCGAGGTTGGGCAGCTCTGGTCAAGAGGATTTGTCTTTTGCAACATTTTTTAAAGCAGAAATGTATTTCGCACCAAAACAGAAGCCCTAAACTAGAGCGTAATGTTATAAATCCTTCTTATTTTGTGTTCTAAGAAGTTTGAACACAATACTGAATCTATTGTTCCAACACCAACCATTTTGGAATTTGTTTGCTTGAGCTGAGCCAAAACACTAGAACGCTGCTGGCAAGAAGTTCATTCATTCACGTGGCTCTGTTTAAACAAGGCAGTGTATTGTAATACAGGGAGGTGGCAGCCGTTCTATTCGGGGCAAATGAATCAGTGATTTGGATGCAAGTAAAAGGACCGTCTCAATACAGAGGCAATTATACGTCTGTTTATTCTGAAAGTACCAGTACAGACGTGAGATTGAAGTTTTTAAAAATGGAAATTATTTTGCTTTTAATTTTTCATTTTTAGCTCGCCTGAAAGGAAATATTTTGGTCCCTACAAGGTAAAACCGTGTGCAAAAACAGACTCACAGGAATGACTTGTTATTGGATTTTCTTATTTTACAAAAACTAACAAAATTTTGGAATGTTGTGGAAAACATATTATTTTAATCATTTTAGAAGCTTGTAAACATTATATCTGACTTAAAGCACATTAACATATTAAATACTCATTATAACATAATTATTTTAACACACCTTTTTGCATTTTTGTTTGAATCTGTAAATTTAAAGTAAAAATCTTTCATCCAGAACATTGAGGCAGTGTTGATTATCTAAAGATGGATCAGATATTTACTCTCTAGCAACTGAGGCTTTGTTATTCATATATTTCACAAGATTGTTAGTTTATGATACAGTAGAAACTGTGAACTACAGTAACGTCAACACAATCTTATGGTTGTAAAACAGAAAACAATGTATTTCTTTTAAAGAAGCCCACTGTTCTTGTGAAATGGTTTCAATTCATGGATTAAAAGTCTTAAAGTCAATCAGGCTAAAGTGTGACCCCTCACTTACACCGCCAGCGTCACGGCTCAGTTGCGTACGTATTTTCGTAACATTAAAAGTGCGAGAGAAACTACCACTGCAGGCGTTCACGTCCTGCGTCTGCAGACTGACCTCTGCGTTGCTGCGAATCTTTTTCGTTTGGTTCAAATTGACGTACGACACAGCTGATCGTCATCACTTTCTGTGAAGTTGCGGCTATTCACGACTTAAACCGGAAACCACGCGAGCGAATTTAAAGTGCATCCGGTATATTTTCAAAATAAAACAAACTTTCCGCTGAACTCGCCGGTTTTAGCGTGTCGTAAATATTTCGTAGTTTTCGGGTTACTCAAAGTGTGTTGCAGCACAGTGTTGTCAGTCATAACCATGGACAATGAGAAGCTGATCATAGAGATCCAGCACTACTCTGTCTGGGCTGAGCTTTCACAGGCTGTGGATGGAGCAGCAGCCAGTGTAAGCCATCGGCTGTAGCTAGTCCACTCCCACAACGCAACGAAGCTTTGACGCTAGCGATGTAAGCCCGGGGTAACACTTAAGAAAATCTACACCTAAATGCAATCAGTTTATTTAAAAATGTCAACAGTAAACAACCAAAGTATTTCTGCTGTTTAAATGGCTCGGGCAGTCGAATAATTGTCTGGAAATGCCAACGGCAACCGATCTTTTTAAATAGTTTTTATTTATTTATTTTTTTGAGTTACTAAGTTTACAATCTTTGAACATCAAATGTACAAAAAATATATAAATATATGAATCTAAATCAGATAGCCAAACTGTTGCAATCTTGGCTACAAAGAGGAAGTGACGTAGTCTTTGTGCATATATGGACAGATCGAGTAGCCTTGGATCAGGTAGCGGCATGTCTCCTGCTCAAACTGTTGCCGTATTCCTCTGGGCTATACAGTAGTAAACTATTGGAATCCTTTCATAATACGCAGACTTCTACTTGGGCATTTAATTGGAAAGAACATGCCCGACATACACAGCACTGATTGTAATAATAATTACAAAAATATGATCCCAATCAGGAAAAAAACATTTCTATCGAGTCTACAACCATGTGACTGGACGCGATTTCTGATCACGTGATCGGATCGGGACATCCCTAGTTTTAAAACTACTTTTTTGGATGAAAATTTTGCAGTAAGCAATGCAACAGAAGAGTCTGCCATCAATCATATTAGTAATTGTTTTTCATTAACAGACCTCTAATAGCGATAAGTAAACATTGATTGCTTTTTATTACACTTGTTGTTAAGGTTGTTGTCTAGGAGATTGACTACAATAAATTATCCTGGGATTTCCAGAAGGTTAAGCTTTTCTTTCTGGAAAGTTAAAACGATGTTAATTATTATTACTGTAGACTTTCTAATGGCCATTGGGTATTGTTTTTCTTTTGCCCTGACTTAATTTATTTCCCTTTAATGGGTTTACATTTGACTATGTAGATCACTGTATGAGCAAGTTCAAGTTTGACTTGGCGACCATGAGTTTTTTTTGTTTTTTTGTTTTTTTTAATCACAAACTTAATATGTTTTTAATCTTTTTTTTCCTCAGTTTTTAAGGACTGGTTATAGAATGTTCTTTCTTATTAGATAATGCAACTTTCCAGGCTTTATTTTGGTTTGTTTATCCTCCTGAGCTCTGATGTTCCCTAAATGCTCACAGAAACTCAAACAACAGATCATTTCAGATCCAGTTTTTAGGAGACATCTGTAATTGACTTTCACATCTCTATTTTTCATAGATTTCATTACCAGTACTCCAAATATTGGTCAGTTTTCATTAGATTTACGGGGTATCAAATAAATCTGGTATGTAAGTAGGCTAAAAATCACATAAACTGAGATTAAATGATTAGTCAGTTTCAAGAAAAACAGTTTTCCTAGTTTTAGAATACTTGAAAATTCCTAATACCTTTTTCCTTATGCTTTATTTTCTGTTCAAACTTGAATAGCAGCAAAATAACCCAGAATTTCTATTTCTGTTTTTAATTGCTTTATCAACCATTACTTTCTAAAGTATTAGTCTTTTGAGGTGATGAAGGAAGTGATTAGTATGAATGCACATAATGAGTCCACATCTGTGGCTCTTTTCTTGCTTCAATAAATCAGAAAAGTGTATTTTCTGTTTTGTAAGAGACAGCAGATCTGATGCTCATGGATGAACTTATTCACTAACAGGAATTGATTTACTAAAACTCTAAATGTTCTTTCAACACTTTAATGAAAATGATGTTATCCATTCAGATGATCTGTGATATTTTAGTTTTCATGCACTTCATTTGGTCATTTTGATAAGTTTACTTATTGAATGCTGTGTCATCTTAGCTGTTAGCTAGTTAAAATCGGCATGTAAATAGATAAGCACCATCTAAGTGAATGTACCCATTATTCCCATGATGCAATGCATGAGTTCTTAAGCTGCTGCATCAAGGCTTAGCTACTTACTACTAAAAGTGCACAAACTTTAGTGGTGATCTTTCTTCTGTTTGTATTCTTTTATCTCCTCATTTGTGTCATCTTGGTCAACTTGGCATGGTCATGCAGACAAGAAAGTGATTGTGGGCACTGACAAGTCCTCTGAAAGTGTAACCACATCTCTACGCTTTCCGTCTCAACCTGGTTCCTTCTCTGCTAGTAATTATGGGAGTGAAGCAGGAGCAGCAGAAGGGCAACCGGGTTCTCCAATAAAGACGTCTCCTGTTTCAGAGCGGATAAAAGCTCTTGAAGCTCTTGCTGCCAAAAAGAGAGAGCCTGAATATAGAGATGGAAGTTTCCATCACTTTAGGGACCGCCATCACGAAAAGTCTTCCTCCGATGTCCCAAAACTTCCCCCCAGTGTCATAAAGCCTCCCATTGACATTCCAAAACCATCTGTTAATATTCCCAAACCTTCTGCTGATAAGTCCCAACCTCCCACTGACATTCCAAAGCTTTCTTTTGATACCCCCAAACCTACCATGGATATTTCAAAACCTCCCACTGACATTCCAAAACTTCCTGCAGATGGTCCAGTTTGTTCCACTGAAAAGATTGTACCAGGAGGTTTGAAAATGGAAGGTTCTCCTGTAGAGGAGTCACCAGAGTCTCCATTTGAAGTGCTTGGAGATTTGAGACAAGGCAGTGAATATGAAGAAACTGCAGAGTGGATGAAGGCTCATTTACCTCCAGTGCTGGACATTGACGCTGCCGAATCAAATAAAAGCACCAGCAGTGTCCCACAGAAAGATCCTGACATCGGTTTTCCTGAGGATCCCGCTGCATTTGCTAGTGTCCCTGATGCATTCATGGACTCGCCTGTCGAGTCTCCAAAACTGAGGAATGAATTGATTGAATCACAGAAACGATCTGAGTCGGAGGAAGAGTTTGACATTAGCTTTTTACCTGTAGCCTATGTGTGGGATCAGCAAGAAAAAGCAGGTTCATCAAATCTCGAGTCTAAGACTCCATCTTCAGATGCAGCTCCTGCAGGCTTGGGTTCCCCATCTCCCTCTGTGCCTCCTTCTGATTGTCATTCTGAGGCTGAACAGAATGTTGATCATGAAAAGGAAGCCTCTTGGGGGGAAGATTTGGATCGTCCAGTTGTAAGTGAAGCAGATAGCTCAGGAGAATCAGAGGATACAGTCATTGAAGAAGGTGGCTCTGCTCTCCCACAGTCTGTGAATCCACCAGATTTAAATGATCCCCCCACAGCCCCTGATCTTTCCACCAGTGAAAAGGTAGTCCCTCCACCAAAGTCTGAAAGGAAACTTATGCAAGTTCCAACAATAAACGTTATTGAGACTGATGAGCCAAATTACAGTGATGAAGAGATCGAAAATGAACCTCAATTGACAGAAGAGGAGGACTTCAAGATTGTGAATGACTCCAGCAATCAAAGAGCATCAGAACCAGAACCACAAAGCCAAGATGTGGGACCACCCAAAACACGACCCTTGGAAACTGAATTTATGGAAGGCTATTCGCCTCCATCCTCACCTGTTGACTCTGATGTTGAATATTCCCCCAAGCATAAAATCCTTGAATCTATTTCTGAGGTGGACTATCAGCAGCCTTTGTTTACATCTGAAGTTCAAACTGATACTGAACAAGCGGAGAAGTCACAGATGATGCCAAACAGAGTGCAAAACACAGTCATGCATGATGACGTTGATTTCCCCGACAATAATGATGAATGGTCAGATGAAGGTCAGGACAATGACCTAAAGCTTAGAGAGGAAAGTCTCTCATCGCAGGGATCGGCTTTTCTCAACCAATTAAAAGTGGATGAACAAAGCAGTGCAGCAGGACCAGAGCCTCGCAAGGAAAGTGCTGTTTCTGTGACCGGCTTCATGCAGGATGATATTTATGACAGACAGTCGTTTGACTATGAAAATGATGAGCCATCACCCTTGGATTGCAGTGATGGTAAAGAGTTTAATAAAGCTAAAAAGCAGGTTATTTTGGATCCTGCACAAGATATCGAAGAAGAAATACCAGACCTGGAGAGTGACGCTTCATTTAACGACGATGAAGTCCTCAATAATCCTGCTGATCAGACATCTCTGGATGAGTATCCTCAAAACCCCTATTCCTGCTTTCACCATCAGACACTAAGCAATGAAAAGAACATGGGAAGTATTGACAAACTCCCATCTCTGCAACAAGGTTCAGAAGTTCAGCTCGATTCGGGCTCGTATGTTGATGTTAAAGACAACGAGAGCGTTTCCAACAAACTTGACGGCGAATCTTCATTTTCTGAACCACCAAACAGTTTTGTGGAGTTCATGAGAGAATGCCTGAAATCGAGACAAGACGAGGAACCTGAGGAAGGGCTGCGTTCTATTTCTTCAGAAAATCAGCTCAGCAAAACGATTTTGCCTACTTCCCAATCACCTCCCAGAATTATGATGGATCTCGATCAAGAACGCATCACTGTCAGTGCTCTCAAAGAGCTGGGCAGCAGTCAGGATGAGATGCAGCTGAACCTGCAGACAGAGGTTCCAGATCAGCGGGACGGTGATGGCAGTGCTACATCTGCACACTTGTCTTCCTTCACCACAGCTCCTCCCTCTGCCTGCTCACAGAGTGACTTCGACAACTCCCTCTCCAAAGAGGTGGAGACGGTTGATGAATGGATGGCTGAAGCCTACTATCTAGCAGAGCATGTCTTGACAGCAATACTAACCCACTTATCAGGTAACACCTTTTCCCCTCTGGGCACTAAGCCTGCTCACCTCATGCATATCCCTCCATGGGACCCAGTTTTCTTCTCAATTCCAATAGTACACGCTCATCACCTTACTAATAAGTACACATCATTTTGTTACAACAATGATAATGATCTTTGAGTGTTAGATAACAATGGTTATGTATTCCAAAGAAAGCTGTTTTTCTCCCATAATGCTGGCATCTTTTCAATAGACGTCAGAGGACCAGTTTTAAAGTAGATTTGCCTTAACTTAAGGATCTATTGTGAGAAACTGTGCTATAAAAAGGGAATGATTCATTGGTTAATTTAATGAATCATGCAAGTTTAAGCCTGCTGGCAAATGGCAAAAGACCACATGCTGTCTTTAGAGAACAGTATAATGGTGCTTGAAGAACACACAAGTTAACAAAAACTGAACAGTACAAGAAATGTACAACTGGTGAATCCCTTTTCTTTCTCATGGTGAATATCTGGAATTCAAACTGATGCGTTAAATTTAGTTCATTCAGAAAAACCAAAGATTAGCTGACCTGGTATAAAAGCAGATTGTAACTAGACAAATGCTCCTTGTAGGCGTTTCTAGGAATATACCCCAGAATATAGTCTTTTTTTTATAGTTTTCTTTTTTCCCAGTTTGTAAAGACAAATCATTCTTTAGAGATGTTTTCAGTACAAAAAATTCTAGTTTGAGTAAAAATAACAGTATAATAATAAATTATACTATAGAGATTATGTATCTTTCATTTATACCATTAATCAACTGACTCATTGTAAGCCAGCATCAGGATGGTTTAATGTAAAAAGCTTTTTTTCTAAATATTTGGATTCTGGAAGTCTAAAAGTTTCTTTTAGAATAATAAAGGCTGCACATGCTGCTGTCAGTATGTTGTTACAGATTGCTTTGGGTGGATGAAGTTACAGATGCAGTGAGCCAGTTCTCATAGAGTGGTATCATGTATGGAACGCTAAATCCCAGATAACAGTTGGATACAAAGATGTTAACTCCATCCTGGACATGCATCACAAACACATTTGTAATTCCTTAATGAAACTGTTTGCGATGTGTACTACAGTAGTCTGGACTGCAGCTGTTGTGGCTTCTGGAGCACAGCATTATTACAGACAAGTTTCGTCTGGGGCACTCCCATAGAAACTTTGTAAGTCATCAGTAGCCCCTAAACTGGAGTGTAGTCTGGTCTAAATGTGGGGGCCTAGAGTTGGCTTACTGGAGCACCAAAGCCCACCCCCCGTGTCAGGTTTCTGCCCTGATGCAGTTTTTCCCAGCTCACTGGGTGAGGGAAGTACAGACATTCATTTTATTCATTTGAAGAACTTTATTTAAAATATTGGGCTGCAACACCTTTCAGGAATAATCAATTCTCATTTATTAAAAAAAAAAAAAGCATTTGTGCTGGATTGTTGCAGGCAAACACAGATGCACACTGGGAAAAGATTTAATAAGGAGAACAAAAAACGTCCTTTTACAGAAGTGTGAAAAACACTCCAACTCTCCACTTTAACCCTTTTCCATCATTAATATTGTATTAAAAACAGACCCACCTGGTTTTTAATTGTGCTTCATAAAGTGTTTCCTCATGAGTTGGAATCTAAATTTCTTTGAGCTGTGAAGCTTTCACTGTCGTAGTTGTTGGGATGTATTTGTGTTGAGTTCTGTGTAAACAGCATTACGTCGGTAACCTTTAGTTAACCTTTGTTGTTAGCTCCGTTTGAACATAAACACTGGATAGTCGGCATTGAATGTTTGCTGAGACCTCTCCTGAAGTACATGGTGAGTGAGAGACTACAGAGTCTCTTCACAAAGTTCACTTTTTTCAGTAAGTTTGAAAATGGATGCGTCGCTTCATTGTGGCAGAAGGCTGCAAACAGGAGCGCCTCCCACAGCTTTTTGGACTCAGTGCAGTGCTAGTGTTTGTGTGTAACTTTGAGAGCAGCTCACAGTGAAACCAGGCCACTTTTCACTGGAACATCAGCACAAACCAGTGAGGGCAGGGACCATTGATTATTGAAAGGAAAAACAATAAGAATGCTACTGTGTAACGCCTGGAAAAGTTCAGCAGTACTAGTCTAAAGTAGTGCTGCCACAAACGGTTATTTTATTAGTCGACTAATCACAGATTATTTTTACCAGTAGTCGACCAATTGTGTCATGCACAAAGTGGATGTAAAACACACATCTTAACCAGCATTTGCTTTAAACCAACTAAAAATAAAGACAATAAAGATGATGGTTTATTAAACTTTTAATCCATCATGCAGCCTCTGTCCTTCATTAGTTTCTGGGATTAAAACAAGATTAAATTGAGAGATTGAGAGAATTTCCCCATTGTGGGAGTAATAAAGGATTTTGATTGAAATCAAATGAGAGATGAGGAATAAACTTTCCATTGAACTCATTTTGACAGATGCCCCGCCCCTCAAGATGACGGAACAATTTAATGTCAATTTTATATAGAAAGGATATATAGGGTCAAAAGTCATCTGTCAAAATTAGTTTGAGAACAAAGGAACTATTTTTCGCTGAAGATAAAGTTTTAATCTCACTGACTCAAATATGAAAAGAAGTTCATTTTTTGGTGCTGAACGCTCACAACTTTGCTCAACTTTACTAAACTCTGACTCCATATACTATAAAGTAACAACTAATCCACTATTAAATTACTCGTGGATTATTTTGATAGTCGATAAGTCGTCTAATTGTGGCAGCCCTAATCTAAAGCATTGTTGCTTTTCTGCATCATTTTACAAACTTTTTCAAGCTTTTACACTGTCGTTTATGGTGATTCTTGCCACCACACGGTTTGCTTTGTTTCTATTTTCAGTTGTACTGATAGGTTGCTTTGGAATCGCCTTAGGAGAAGCATTGTTTTCATATTTGATTGCTCTGTGTTGAGGTTTTTGAGTCACAAAAAATCCCATCTGCTGCATTATTATTGTGAGCTTTTGTCATCAGCAGAGACTCGTGGAACCTTCTTGTTTTATGTGGAGCCTTATTTGTTTGAAGAATCCACCTTTTTAACTTGAAGTTTGTAGTTGGATACGTCCTTAAATTACTTCTTTCATTTATGATGGTTACAAAAAAACACAGCATGTCAAATACTTCCAGCTGTTTTTGTTCTGTGGTTTTACTTCTAGTCAATATTCCTTCGTGTATATATATATTTTTTAGGTTATTTGTAGACGATGTTGGGAGGTTCTGGAAAGCAGCATCAGTATAACCGTCTGCTTGTTCTTCCCTGCAGTAAAAGACCTGATCCACTGGCGAGACCCCAAGAAGTCGGGGGTGGTGTTCGGACTGTCCATGCTGATGCTGCTGTCGTTGGCAGCTTTCAGCGTCATCAGTGTGGTGTCTTACCTGCTGCTCGCCCTGCTCATCGTCACCATCTCCTTCCGCATCTACAAGTCTGTTGTTCAGGCCGTGCAGAAGTCAAATGAGGGACACCCCTTCAAGTAAGACTACAGTCTTGATCTTTATTTAAGCCTGAGCGTCATTCATATTTGAAATCTGTCTGTTATGATTTATAGATCATTTAATGATGAGACCAAAGCCTTTGTGTGTTTTCTCCACCCATAAAGGGTGGATATCCCTGCTCCTGCGTTACACAACTCTAAAATTTGAATGCTCTGCCATGACTGTTCTGTGATTGAACAAAAGAATTAAAAAGGCCTACATTTTATTTACATGGTACAATGGTATTTTGTTTTCCAAATATTGTAATTGGGGATTTAGAGATTTCAAATTCACTTTATGACATCAATATTGCAAAAATAAACAACAATCATTCTAAAAACACTTGGAATATTTTCAAATTTCCCCAAACCAATGAGTTATTTCTTAAAGTCACTCTCTGGTCATCTTTTGATCTGTTTTCAAAGTGTTCCTGGTGGTCTTTTAGTTAGAATTATGCTGTTTTTAACACCAAAAAAAACCTTTTCTTGGACAGTTTCTGCAGAGCAGCAGGAGTTCAGTTGAAATTTGCCTCCGAGTTGTGGGTGGTACCATTGACAATTCCCATCATCTCTTTGTTTACACTCTCTCCTTCTAGTTTATAGCCCCTTACTACTGCAAGCTAGCCTTAGCGGTACAACAAAAATATGAATCAATCTTGAAGCTTTCCAGCCATACATTTATGATCCAGATTCCAGCTCAGATGTCCTCCATCATCAGAAAATACCCAAACGTGTTAAAAACTCAGTTTTCATCGGCTGGGACCTTCCACAGCAGTGGTGGCTTTGTACAATCCATGTACTTCACTGAATGTTTTTTCTGTACATTTTTACATTTTCTTTCTCTAACAAGTAAAATAATGTGTCCTGTCTGCAGACTGTAAAGCTGAGAAGCATGTTTGAACGTGGTGTATGTTACACTGCTGTGTTCCAGCTGTGGGCTAGAAGGCGTCAGAAGTATTCTTTTTTGTGGTAGATAAAGTTGTTGTGGTCACAAAGCATGACTCTGAATGTCTTCGTCCTGTTACATTTCTCAGATTGATTGTTTTGTTTTAGCTCTGGAGTGATTCTGCTGGTTCATGACACTGGGAGCAGAGATAATATCATTTAATGTAATAGGATCCTGACTCTTTATACTTTGCGCCATCAGGTCACACATTCCGATCTTTGCTGATGATAACGTAATTTTGAAAAAGTGAAAGCTTAAAATGAAACCAGGTTTGTCTTTAAGATCAACAGAAAAGGACGTTTATTTGAGATAAACCCGTCAGAAAAATAGTTTTGTGGTTCAGGCCAAACAGGATAAACATTTATTAAACACATTAAAACGACATTTTTAAAACTTTAACATAATTATGAACTAGATATATAGCATTACCTGCAATAATGCTAGTGTGAATGCTGTAAGATGAATTTAGCTGCTGAAGTTGCTAGTGCTGATGGATGAAGATGTTGAACCATATGCTGAAAATGCTGAAGCTGATAGCCAGCTAAAATATTAGCTAAATGCTAAATTAGCCTAAAAAACAAGTTTAAAAAAAAAACTCGGGTTAGCCAAAACAGCTAGCATGTAGCTTAAATATTAGCTAAACTCCAAAATAGCCTAAAAATTTTGGTAAATGTCAAAATAGTCCAAAAGCTAGCAGAATGCCAATTTTTTAAACTGTAAAACTGTAACTTTTTACCATAATTATGAATAATAAAAAGGCAGGAATATTATTCCAGAATAAATCAACTTAAACCTTAAATAACTTTCAATATTTTACTCTCCATAAAAACATATTTTGTCAAAATTATACAAGTTAGAAATAAGCACAAGATAACATCGGGTCATTAATAACAATAAAATAAAAGGATCTGGAGGGCCGGATAGAATCACCCTGAGGGCCAGATCCGGCCCCGAGCCTTGACTTTAACACATGTGCTTTAAAGTGTTTATTCAGCTCAGTTCTCTGAGAATCTGACGGTTGTTCTCGACAGCAGTCAGAACCCCTCTGCTCCGCCTCATTTTGTGTTCTCTCTCCTTACTCCATCTCTGCAGGATGCTGATAGATAAGGATGTCAGCATCCCTCCCGAGACGTTCCGTAAGCACGTGGACGCCAGCCTGACCTACATCAACCGAGGCCTGAAGCAGATGAGCCGCCTCTTCCTGGTCGAGGATCTCGTTGACTCCTTAAAGGTGAGTGGTTCAAACCCCAGCTCAGTTCCACCTGAGTTTTTGGTGTTTGCTTTTCGTGTTATGGAGTCTTAAAGGTTCTCTTTATTAGTCGTTTGTATGGTTAATTACCAGAAGAGCAGTTGTTTTCCTGTCACTGGTTCACCGTTAAAACTGTAAAAAAAATAAAAGTCTATTTATGGGGGAAAATAGAGAATATACAATTTGTCAATCCTTTATTTGCTAGTTTATTTTCCAAATCAAGTTATTTTCTGTGAATTGCATTGTTTGGATTGATGAATCGGTTCATCCTCTCATGAGTGGCAGGTCCTCTGCTTAGCTCCTGACTACCAGAACTCTGTTCAAAGATGTACTGGTTTATCGACATTTCTTCTCTGAGCTGGACGAGCAGGACCTGTTTGAAGTGCAGCCTTCTTTCGTTCAGAGAGAAACTTGTTTGAGGTTTGTCAGCCGTTGCCTCCCAGACACATCTCGAGTGAGGCACGGCCAGTTAGAGGATCATTTAAAAGAGGAACAGAGAAAAAGCAGAGGTGTGTAAATGATTAAGAAACCAAGGGAGTGTTCTGTGGAGACGGGGAAGACTGTTCTGTCTGTAGCGCTGGAAAAACATTACACAGATCTACTGTGAAGAGCTTAACCCCCACATCAGCAATATAGAAAGATCAAGAAAAGATCATCGCAAACAAGGATTTCATTTATTAAAAACTTAGTTCAAATCTGAATTCCCCCCTACAACCTCTCTACCTCTACATTGAGCCCTCAAATAGAGAGAGCTGGAAAAATAGTGCCTTCAAATTTGGACGTTACTACACTTGGTGTTCAGAGTTGCTGGTCATCTGTTAGAACGCAGCTGCCAGCGCTTGGAAAATACAGTTTTGTAACCTTATCAAGTAATGCTACAACAAAGTCACTACTACATTTAAATGTAAACTTCTGTGCTTCACCAATGTGAAGAAATAAGTTATTCCTCCACAGCACAGCCAGAAGCGCTTCATGGCGGAGGGATTCGCAGTCATCAGTCTCTACGACTTCCCCTTAAAAAACATTTCTGACATCACGACAGCGTCACGAGCCGCTACTATAGAGAAATAAACAGCGGCTACTTGTTAGAATAAACCCTTCTTTCTCTGATACATTTTTTAACGTGTTCTTGATGATCCTCAGTTTGTTTTTTTGTGTAGTTCAATCAGAGGCCTCAAAAGTAGGTGGAGCCTGGTGACCCCACCCTGATCGTTAAAACATTTGACAGATTCTCCCGTTACGGCTTTCATTAGTAGTGAGGTCATCTGGGCCACAAATGGCAACTGAATTGACTTCATGAGGTTGGAGCCAGAAATGAACCATTTTCTCTGGGTGACATCACAATGACTCGGTCCAGTTCTCACATACAGTTCAGCGTCTTTCCTATTTTCCCCACCGAGGTTGTTGGTTGTGTTTTTATTGTTGAGCCTTCCTTAATAAAGGATATGAAATGCAGTGATGTTGGTTTAGTGTAACAGGAGCTGGATTTGAGTAATAAAGTCAGTGGATAGAGTCTGGATGGTTCTAGATCCAGATTAACTCCGGTGTGGTTTGTCCTGCAGCTGGCTGTGGTCATGTGGCTGCTGACCTATGTGGGAGCAGTTTTCAATGGAATCACCCTCCTCATCCTGGGTAAGCAGCAGCTTTCTCTTCATTTTTATTGACCTACTGACCCTGGACGAGGAGGTTTTTTAAGTTTTGTGTGGATTTGTATAATTAAATCAGCCAACATCTGTGTTTTGATCAAATGTGGTAGAAATCTTATTCAGGTCAAACAGTGAGTAAATAGTTCACCTAAAAACACCTTCATCTTCTTCCCTCAGCTGATATCTTGCTGTTCGCTGTGCCTCCCATCTACGAGAAGAACAAGGTAAGAAAAACCCTCCTGGACATCTGTGGTGAGCCCAGAGGGTGACGCTCGTCTTCATCAGACACTGAGGGCTTTCTTTGAGCAGCTTCATGAAGACATGTCCAAAAGCGTTCACATTAGAACCCATTCAACAGGATGTGTGAGCTGACCCGCAGCAAACACCAACATCTGACCCACCTGGAGCTGCCGCAAACGATCATTTTAACAGCCGACTAATCGGGTCCAGTGGATGTAAAACACACATCTTGGCCATCATTAGCTTTAAACTAACTAAAACTAAAGACAATGAAGATGACAGTTTATTACTTCTGATGAATCATGCAGCTTCTGTCCTTCATTAGTTTCTGGGATTGAAACAAGATACAATCAAATGAGAGAAAGATGAAGAATAAACTGTCCATCAAACATGTTTTGACAGATGATGCAATGATGAATTTTCCAAATGGTAACTCAACAATTAAAAAAAAAAACTCCTTTATTGAAGAAACGTCAGATGTGGAGCGTGTCATCCAGAATTGTTGGGTTCACAGCTTTCTGTAAAATCCCCAACATTTTCCCAGAGTCACTTGATCCCTAGCTGCTTCCATCAGATCTTCCTGAAACCTCATCACTGATACTAACGAATGTTCAGTTCATCATTTCTATCAAGCTTTTGCTTCAGATTTCCAAACTGTTTGATAGGAAGAATTCGTGTGGAGAAAGAAATGAAGCAAATGAAAAAGTGAAAGTTTTCTCACCGTCTGATGTCTTAGACACACACGGATGGATCCAGATTTTAAAATAAACACATTCCTGTCTTGACTTTTCATCCAGATGCATAAAGATACTAAGTGTGGTTCTCCTTGCAGACCCAGATTGATCAGTACATCGATGTTGCTCGTACTCAAGTCAATGCTACAGTTGCAAAGTAAGTCAACCAGTTTAGAGCCTTCTTCTGTGCTGGTGAATGTTCTATACAACAGTGTTTCCTCACTATAATGTATTTCACCTTTCATGGTTTATTGTTTCATGGGTTTTCCTTCACTGTTGACCTTGTCAATCAGTCTCATCCTTGCTGTGTCTCCTCCACTCAATGTGTTCAGTTTGATCATGAACAGTGTTGAGGAAAAAAAAAACAGAAATAGATCTAAACTTTAAACTGTAATGATGACCTGACTGAATCGCTTCATCCCTATAAGTTACATGAATAACTGAGAAGAGTTTTGCTTTGGAGGGGGTTGCTCTGGGTGTTTACATTCAGGGTGCTGTCAGATCAACCATCAAAGAATTGGCTTTCTCAAGCAGACCTCAAGTGTTTATGGGTAATTGTCCTGCTGCTGCAGTCACTTATTTCCTGTCTTCTCTTTCAGGTTGCAAGAGAAACTCCCCGGAGCTGTGAAACGAAGCAAAGCAGAATAAAGTCACAGCGCAGACCTTCATCTCACAGTCATCGACCTTCCTCCACCCTCTCCAGTTCCTTCATCACCTTATCCGACCTAACCCCCCAATCAACGATCACCACCCCACCACACTGAACTTTGCTAGGTAGAAAATCTCAGAAGCTACTCGATGTTCAACATAAACTACTGCGCAGCTAAACCTGCAGAAGTGACAGAGCTGTGGGTGTGAAGCCGCCGGCCAGGACCCTGTGTGACGCTGCTGCAGGTCCTGCCCCGGTGGGATGGAGGCGGGGTCCAACTAGACCCAATCTCTGGCCTGTTTGATGGATCACTCAAAACGACGTGGAGCATGAGGGGAGGGGGCGTGTCTGAGGCTTTCCTGGATCGCTGTGGGGACGGACAGGAGCAGCTGAGCGGCTTTGCTCTCACTAATTGGCATCTTTACACTGAACGTCTTTTAAGGAGTTTGAAATAAAAGGTTTTGAACACTGAGCCAGCTGTGATGATTGGGTCTAGTTCGTCCTCGTCTGTTGGGTTTGTGATGTACATACACCTGGAGGTGACGTGTTCTCTGCTCTCCTGCACTCATCAGCCTTGCTTGCTAAAAGGACAGTTCCCGTACTGACAGCAGTCCAGGCCGTGTTTGGACCGCCGTGTTGAAGTCTTGCATTTTGATGACTCTTCTTACTCCTTATAACCAATATTATTTATAGGCTGTCTGCTTGATAACAGCTTTTGTTCTAGTTCTGCTGCGTTACTGAGGGTTAGGTCTCACTGATGTGCAAAAATCACTGGAATCCTTCATTCTGTCAACTTTCAAATTGGCTCCAGGTTCCTAAATGTAAAAAAGTCTTTAAATGAAGAAAATCATTGAAAAAAAAATCCTCAAACTAAACTTGTAGAAATCCTGTACATTTTGCTCAGTTTCCACTCCAAACTAAAGCTCTAAGTTGAAGTACTTTTAGAAGCTAGTTTAAGTGTGGCTCATTAGCTGGAGTTTTTTGTTCTTAGAGGTTTTCTTGGTTGGCTGCCATGAAGTGCATGTCATAGTATAAGTTCAAGATGGTTTCACCCCTTCTATAGGTTTACGATGTTCTCGACTCTCGTTTATTAGGATTGCTTCTTTAATGGGTGGAGTGGTATTACTGCTGCATGTCCCTGAGCGCTGTGGCCAGCAGGAGGCAGTCAGGAGTCCACTGCGTGAGGCCGCTCTGGACCGCTCTGGACGTTCCTGCAGCGCCTTGATGTTGTTTGAGGAGTCATATGCGACGGTGCAGCTGACAGTTATTTATTTGAATGTGAAGGTTGCATATTGTAGCTTGAAAAGTTCCCATAGTTTCTCTTGTTTTTAGGTCGTCTCTGTCCACCGTTAGAGCTGCACTTATCCTCGCCCCCTTGAATCAGCTCAGAAGATGGTCCCTCAAAGTACTCTGGGAAATGCAGTTATTTAGATCCCTACTGGAAGTGTTGTTCTGGCTTTTCTGGTGTAATCGAGTCCATTTTTTCCCACTGGTAGGTTTTTGGTTGTGTCCTCTGAGCTAAAATGAGTCCAACTTTCATTCAAATGTCCCAAACCCTTCTCACTAATGGCATGACGTTAGGCTTTCTTTCTGTTGAGGTTTGCTGCAGAGCGTGTCCCGTTGTCCTGATCTGTGGATGTTCACTAACTGCAGCTGTTGTTTTTTGCGTCTGCTGTAATGGATTTTAGTTTTTGAAGCCTTCAGAGAGATGTTGCAGGAACATAAGTGAAACATGTTTGTGGTCTCTGTACTGATGTCAAAGTGAAATGAATAAACATGATTCAAAGCTTTGGCTCCGTGTCCGTTTGATGAGTAGAACCTCGCTGTGTAAGGCTGACCCGTGTACCATTTGACCAGACGATGAAGACGTTCCCGTCAGTGTTGGAGGTGCGGCGCTGCATACCAGCACACCTCAAATTGCTGCCTCGCTCCAGTTTCTGCCCTTTCCTCCAGTCCAGCTGTTTAAAGTTCTTGGTGGGATGTTGGAACGTTCCAGTTCCTGCTGGTGGAACGTAGCATGCAGGGGCTTGTCATACAATTCCTCCACGTTTCTCCTGCTCTCCTTTGGTTTATGTTGCCTGAGGAATCACTCAAGAGTGCAGAACAGCCATGATGGAATTCAGGGAGGAGCTCTTAACCCCTTAATGCACGTGTCAAAGGGGCCGGTTTGTCATTAATGCCCCGATGTCATCTTGTGCTCATTTCTATCTTGTATAACTTTGGCAACGTATATTTTTATGGAGAGTAAAATATAAGTTATTTAAGGTTTAAGTTGATTTATTGTGGAATAATATTCCTGCCGTTTTATTATTCATATAACAAAAATATACATAAATATGGTATTTCAGATTTTTTTTAGGCTATTTTGGAGTTTAGCTGATATTTCAGCTACATGCTAGGGGGTTTGGCTAATTTATGATTTTTCAGTATTTTAGGCTAATTTAAAGTTAAGGCATTTTTTCAGTTCAGCCCTCTTCCTTTAAAAAAACTGCCAGGCTTTTGTTACTTTTGTACTTTTGTCTGTTCATATGTGAGATGGTCTAAATCAGGGGTCCCCAAACCACGGCCCCCGGGCCGGATCCGGGCCCCCTCCACGTTTGACCTGGCCCCCCAAACTGTTTTGGCTAAATTAGACATTTTTCCAGTTATTTATTTATTTTGTGGCTAATTTGGCACTTCGCTATTATTTTAGCTAGCTATCAACTTTATCAGCTTCAGCGTTTTGAGCTTCAGCATTTCTGCTATCAGCTTCAGTGTTTTCAGCTATCAATTGAAGCATCTTCAGCTATTTGTCACAGGAAATGCTATATATCTAGTCTTTAAAATGTTTTAATATTTCTTCTGTGAAGATTACAGAAATGAATTATTTAAAAATTGGCTACGTGCGGCTTTCTGGGAAAACGTAAATGTTTACATTTAGGTTGTGATTGTTACACTTTCTCTGTTAACCTACAAACTGACCCCGCCCCCCATCAGAGAAGAAAACAGATGTGAGGCCCTCACATGAAAACGTTTGGGGATTCCTGGTCTAAAGACTCCACACAAAAGATTAAAAAAATAATCAAACTAAGATCTTTTCCAAACTGTTTGCATTATTCTTTGTATTATTATTATTAAAGCAGTTCAGATCATCCAATTAAGCCAAATTCTCTGAACAGCATTCTGTGAAGAGCAAAGCTCCCTCTGCTGGGAATGGAAAAACGTCCATGGATTCAGGTCACGTTGTCACATGACTCTTCTCTTCAGGGAAACGGGACGGTAAAGGCTTCTGGAGAAAACATTCAACAGCTCCTTCAAATAAACTAGGAAATCTCCTCAGTTTCCGTGAAGAGCAGAATCTCTGTAAGAGGAAGAAGCTGAAAGACCATGCAGATGTCTGTGACCACGAGGTCGGCTAACATCTGCTGCAAGAGGAGGACGGGATGCAGACCAACTCCAGATCCACGGAAAAGGACGGAAACGATTCAGCCGTGAGAGGACACCAGACAGAAAGTCACAGAACATCAGTTCAAAGAAGAAACCGGTTGGAGAGGAGAGGTGATGAGTTGAAAAAAGAAGACAGGAAAGATGGACGATAAAAAAACAGTTCGGTAGATTTAAATGTATTTAAAGCAGTCAGAGAGTTTCAAGAGACTGAATCCACTCGATTTCAATTTTTTTTTTATCTACTTGACTCAATTCAATTTTGAGTTTACATATTTAGACACATTTGTTTAGAATTACATAAATAATCTTCTATATGATTTAAATATATTTACATTAATCTGATCCAGTTCACATACTGTAAATGTATCAGTGAAATAATGAGATTGTTAATATCATCCAGAGTTACATGGATTCTCTAAAGGAGAAGTTCTAACTAAAATGTTCAGATCATTAACATTGTAAACATTGTTCTGCTTCTCCTGGAGGACGTTTCAGTTTGACCACTAGGTGGAGATCTCGGTGTAGCACTAAACCTTATTCCAGAAGAAGAAAGAAACAATGTTTTAGACCACAAATGGTAACTTTAAAAAACATTTTCTTCTAAGAATTTTGAAAATTCATATAAAGATGTTGATTTAGTCAGCAATGTGTGCTTATGTCGACCGAGCGTTAGCATAAGTCGTCCTATGGGACATTCCATTAAACGTTAGCATCAAGCTAGCAGACTTAAGCTTTATGTGTTAGACCGATCAATATTTTTTTTAATTGATTACTGATCTTTGAACCCTAGTGCTATCTTAGGCATGTTTACATAAAGCGAGGTCATCTGGACCCCATAAGACAGGTGAAGGAAGGGTAGGTAGGAGGTTGGATTGATGGATTTAAAGCTTTGAATCAGAAGACTACGGTAACTCATTTTCTGGACCCAAAGGAATACAAATGATTATTAAATAAATACGTTTGAATATTTGATGTTATGGTGATGATTACATGTGATGCTGCAAAGCAGAGAAAAGATTTCTGAGAAAAGAGTCAAGAAAGGTCCAACAATCAGAAATGAAAGCGGCTAAAAAGTCAGAAACAGAATGAATCATCTTGGGAAATAAATGAACCTGCTAGTTTTAGCATTTACTATGAGGGGAAAAAGACAAACAGAAGCAGCTCGTGGTTGAATGTTTATTCACAGATCGCTGAGAAGCAAAAGCAAACAAAGAAATAAGTGACGGGAAGGGCGGCGTCCACCACAGCTTGTCTTTACCAAGCTGAGCTCTTGGAGAGTTCTGGACATGAGGCAGGCTTCTACCTGGACACACCTTGAAGCAGGAACTTTGAATGAAACAGTAACACTCTCATTCAACAGTCACTGAGAGTTACAACTATCCCAGTGTTTTCTTCATTTAAAACAGGGAATGGTTCTAAAATAAAGACGAGTTCAGAAGCCAAAGGCAGCCATGTCACTTTGAAACCACATCAATTCTTCAGAAGAACTTGTACATTTGTTTCCAATCTCCCAGAAAGCCTTGCTTTAGTAGGAAAAGCTGAGAAGCTGTCGTCTGACTGCAGAAGAAGACAAAAGCATTGTGGGTAATCTACTGGCTGCTTTGGGCTTCTTTACTTTTGCTCTGAATTCTAGAATATTCAAAGAATTTTGAAATGGTTAAGATGTAAATTGAGGAAATGGCCATAATAAGAGCTACCATTCCGTCTGAAGTGATACACAAACTCAGACATACATGTCTGCTGTAATAAAAGTGTTGGTAAAAACACAATCCCTGAGTATCATTTAATTTTCCAGCTGACTTTTCATGGCATTTTCCTCTTTCTGGCTAATATTTTACTTTTTTTTGGTGAACAATCTTTGAAAAATGCAGATTCTCCCGAGAGAATTCACACCTTTGATCTGGAGGATGCAGAAATCTTGAATGACGTAGAAAAACCGTAACCAGGTTACAAACACATTTAGAAAAACCCAGATGCAAAAAAGTGCTCATACAAAAGAAAAAGAAAATGTACAAAGATTGACAGCGTTCTTGTGCAGGCTGACAGTTTGCAGACTAATGTGGAGCGGCGGATAAACCAGGAAAGCTTCACTGCACATCGCCGTTCATTGTCTTCAGCAATAACATTAAATTTAGCCTCTTTCAGCGGCTCTACGCACCAGAAAGAGGGGGTTTACTACATCTGTGAGGGACAAAGTGCTGCGGTACTTCCTGAGAGAAGACTCAGGCTCTGACAAGAAACAAGCCCCGCCCCCTGAAAAAATAAATATGTCCAAAAATACTTAATTACAGGCCAGAACTCATTTAGTGGGAAACAAAACTCACAGCTAACAGTCGGGTCTACCAGAGGGAACGGAACAGAGAGTCTGATGGAGACCAGGGGGCGCTGTAGAGCTGATTCTGTCATTAAAACCAGCCTCAACGTCAATAAAGTGACAACCATTATACCAAATGTTGCTTCTTTTTTACAGTACATTCATTTTCATCAGTCAGTCGCTTTTCTTTTGTCTGTTCCTGATGCTCTGCTCACCTCACAATGCAAGAGGAGATGGTGGCAATGCCGCCGTTTGGTGTTGACTTATTGGTCAGAGTGAGCCTTCGCTGCATCAACACAGATGGTTTAAGCAGGTAAAACATCAAAACCAAACGGCTCCATTTCAAAGAATCCTAAAATGAGGGATGCTGAACTTCTAACACCCTTTTTGGAGGTGAAAGGAGTTTCAAATGGCACAACTTCCCCATCGAGGGTATAAGATGGCGCCAGAAACCTTCTCCAGCCGGAAGCGGAAATTTCGCAACGACATCAGAGCTGGTGAAATGTCGTTTTTTTCTCTGTGAATCAGCTGATCATGTAAACAGTTAAGGTAACCTCAAAACTTTAAAACCGCGGTTCTGGTTGAGGACTTCCAGCCAATAATTGGCCAGTTGTTTGGGGGCCGGCTCTGGCAGGGGGAGGGACTTGTGGCTCTTACTTTAAAAGAGTCATATTTTTTTCTGTGGCCAGATTCTCTGGGCCCGTCTGTCACTCGGTGAGACTGATCTAGTATACGGTGACACTCTCCACACCGCTCTGGGGTTCAGTATTGCAACAAAGAGCAACAAGTTGCTTAAACAAGAGGTTTGAGTGGTCAGGACCAGCAACGGTTCATGGTGACACACATGGGTTACCTCAGGGGTGTCAAAGTCAAGGCTCAGGGGCCGGACCCGGCCCTCCAGAACATTTTATTCTATGGTTATTAATGACCCGATGTTATCTTTCTCTCGTCTCTAACTTGTATAATTTTGACAAAATATATTTTTATGGAGAGTAAAATATTGAAAGTTATTTAAGGTTTAAGTTGATTTATTCTGGAATAATATTCCTGCCTTTTTATTATTCATAATTATACTAAAAAAAAAATTAGCATTCTGCTAGCTTTTTGGACAATTTTGGTATTAAATAATTTTTTAAGGCTATTTTGGTGATTGGCTAATATTTTAGCTACGTGCTAACTGTTTCGGCTAATTTTGCCTTTTTAGTTTTTTTAGGCTAATATTTACAGAATAATATTACATGTGGTTTTGGCTAAGTTGGGTGTTTTTGATTTATTCTGGAATAATATTCTTGCCTTTTTATTATTCATAATTATGTTAAAGATTTACGGTTTTAAATTTTTAGAAACTGTCATTCTGCTAACTTTTTGGACTATTTAGGGATTTACTAAGATTTTTTAGGCTATTTTGGAGTCTAGCTAATATCTCAGCTACATGCTAGCTGTTTTGGATAATTTAGGTTTTTTTTCTTAGTTTTTTTTAGACTAATTTGGCATTTAGCTAATATTTTAGCTGGCAATCAACTTCAGCATCTTCAGCAGCTAAATTCAGCTTACAGCATTCACACTAGCATTATCACAGGTAATGCTATATATCTAGTTCATAATTATGTTAAAAAGTTACGGTTTTAAAGTTTTATAAATGTAGTTTTAGAGTGTTCCATAAATGTTTCTCCTGTTCTGCCCGAGACCTAAGGTGTGTTTTGGATTCTGGCCCCTGTGTGATTGAGTTGGACACCCCTGGGTTACATGAACAAACACAAATCATGTCTAAATCTAACACATAAAGCTTTGTTTTCCTAATGAGTTACTGGACTTTGAGTTTGGATCCCGTCTCCCTTTACCTGCTGAATCAAGGAGAAACTCATCTTTCCACTTTACATGGAGAATTCTTCATTTTGATAACAAACCTGTCCTCAGCTCAGGACGTGCGTTGATGTGGAGCTGCTGGACACACAGGAGCCTCTGCAGCTTCTGAGCGTTAGTGGACGAACAGGCGAGGCGCCGTCTAAGTGCTTCCGTGTGGCGGGGCGGGCGCCGCGTCCGGGTGCTGGTCGGAGTGCGTGAGGTGCAGTCCGCTCTGGTTGTAGCGCAGCACGGCCTGCTGCTTCTCCTCGGTGCTGTAGAACAGCGAGTGGGCGTGGACCTGCTGAATGTGTCTCTTGATGGTGCTGACCTTCAGCGTGGCCAGGTTAGCCCCACACACCATGCAGATCAGGCCGTGCCTCTGGCAGTCGTAGTCCATCAGGTACTCCAGCCGCCAGCGCATCTGGTAGTTCCTCCTTTGGTCCTTCCCGGGGTAATGGCCATGGCGAGGAGCACCGGCGTCCTTCCATTTGCTCCTCCCTCCACTCGCGCTCTCCTCCTTCCTTCTTTTGGTGCGAGCTTTGACATCCCGCAGTGGAGCTTCACCCGTTGCTGCTGCATCACTGAGAGCCGAACCTGAAGGGATGTCTGTGAAAACACGCTGACGTGAGCGAGCTGAAGGGGTAACGACGAGCTGCAGGCAGAGGGCCTCTCACCGTCATGCATGCATGCGTCTTCACTGAAGGAGTCTTTGGTCCAGGCGGCGGCCATGGCCTCCCTCTCCTGCCGGCTCAGCGCCGTCGTCTCCGGGTGATGCTCCTGGATGTGCTGGCGGAAGCTGCTCACCTTGGTTTCATGCAGGACCTGAGAACACACCATGCAGAAGGTGCCCTGGCCCTGAGGCCCGTACGCCACCAGGTAGTCCAGGCGGAGCCGCCACGGGTTGCCCACTTGCAGCCGCCTCCTCTTGGGGGGAGGTTCCTGTAGAGCTCCAACACCTCCATCCTCACCGATGAGGCAGACGTCCTGAGAGGAGGTCCCGTCCTCCTGCGGCGCCGCGTCACAGTCGATCTGGGTGGTTTGTACGTCCTCAGCGCAGACGTCCATCGTCTTTGCTTTGGTGTGTTCAGATTTGACGGAGTTTTCTGACTCTTCTAAACATGGAAGATAAACACATGACCGGATCAAAATACCAATGAACACATGCATGAACGCTAAAAGACATGTCCAAAGCGCGGCCTGTGGCCTAATGCAGCCAGCATTCAAATTTCTGCAGACTCTTGTCATAAAATCAACATTATGAACCTCCATCACTTTCTAACAACTGTGTGTACGACGTCTTGATTGTGATTGGCTACTTGACCTTCAGAGCTTTAAGGCCCAAACCAGAAGAACCCACTTATTTGTTACTGTGTACTATTTTCCTGTTGACATGATTTTAACTTAAAACCTTAGCATTTAATGATGAATAATATGCAACATTTCATGAAAATCCTGATTTGTTGTTCTACCTGAGGCTCTGGAGCCACATGTGGTTCCTTTAACCCTCCATTCTGACTCTCTGGCTTTGAAGAAAAATGCTAACAACGATTTTAGGTTTGTAGTTTTGCTTCATTTACTTTATTAAATAATCCAAGACAGACCTTCTTCTCTGTATTTTTGCTCTTCAAATACAAAGCTCAGTTATTTTGGTAAATATATATTTGAATGTATTTATGAAAAGCGTCTCATTGCAAAAACATTTTCTTAAAATAGTTGGTTGGCCCTCAAACATTTAAAACCGATTAATTGATTTAAGCTTAATAGATCAATAATCGATTTATAAAAATATAAAGCTACAGTCTGCTAGCTTGATGCTAACGTTTAATGGAACGTCCCATAGGATGGCTAATGCTAACGCTTGGTCGACCTAAGCATACAGTGCTGACTAATTGAACATTTTTATATGAATTTACAAACTCTTTTCAGGAAATATTTTTTAAAGTAACCATTTGTGGTCTAAAACATTGTTTTTTTGCTTGTTCTTCTCAAATAAGGTGTAATACAAGAGTGTGATCGCCACCTAGTGTCCAAACTGAAACGTCCTCCAGGAGAAGCAGAACAATGTTTCCAATGTTAATGATCTGAACATTTTAGTTAGAACTTCTCCTTTAGAGAATCCATGTAACACTGGATGATATTAACAATCTCATTATTTCACTGATACATTTACAGGATGTGAACTGGATCAGATTAATATAAATATATTTAGAATATACTGTAGATTATTAATGTATTTCTAAACAAATGTGTATAAATGTATAAACTCAAAATTGAATTGAAGAATCGAAAGAATTGAAAAAAATCAGAATCTAATCGACTGTCGCTCTGGTGAATCAAATCCAATCGTTTCTGGAAATTAGAGTTCATACACACCAAACTTTAGGGGAACTATTAATATAACGTGACTTCATAATGTAAACTAGATACCTCCGGCCGTCATCATTACATAAAGAGGATTGTGTCTGCTTCTGCTGCTCCCTGTCTGTGCTCGGCTCCATGTCTCACCGTAGGCGTGAGCCCAGGCCTGCAGGATGCAGTGCTTTTCCTCGGAGCTGTACAGCAGAGAGCTGGGGTGGCTGTCCAGCACGTGGCTCTTGATGTGGTCCAGGTGCAGTGAAGGAAGCTCTGCTCCACACACCATGCAGAGCAGGCGGCCGGCCTCCGCCTCGTACTCCATCAGGAACTCCTGACGAAACCAGGCGTGCAGGGAGTCGTTCAGGTACCGCTCCAGCGTCTGTGCCGACGGGCCAGCAGCTTCCTGCTCGTCCTCTGGCTCCTGCAAGGGTTCAGCCTCTGCAGAGTGAGGGGACAAAGGGGAGGCTTCCTGTTGCTTTTCTGGGGGGGTCACATGGTCTGCAGGGTCTGCTGGGGGCAGAAAAGAAGGATGTAGTACACTAAAAACACAGATGGGGGCAGCATCTGGTGTGTTTTGGATTTTGGCCTCTTGTGCGATTGAGTTTGACACTCCTGTTGTAGAGCGTCTGACACATGAAAGAATATTCCAGAACAATAATATATGGAATAGATAGCCTTAAAAAAAGATGCATTGATTCTGTTTGGCTTCAGCGTTTAAATACAATTTAGAATTGTAGATATTCAACAAAGAATGCTGCCTCCACAAACGGGTGTTTTGTAGCTTTGCTGTCAGATAACCGGAGCCGTTCCTCCAATGACCAGCATCCTGAAACGTTCCCGTCAGCAGGTGGGAGTGACATTTACAGACTCTCACTCTGCTTTACCAGGACTTTCTCTACCCACCGCTTTCTTGGCTCAGGTGCAGGGACTCCTCCTCCTCCTCTTCCATAAGTGACGTTTCAGCTGCAGAGGTGAACGACCTCTGAGCCCCGCCCAAACTCAGGTGGCTCTCCCACCCCGAGCGGATGACCTCCTTGTCGGCGGCGCTCCACAGCAGAGAGTCGGGGTGCTTCTGCCTGATGTGCCTCTTGATGGTGCTGAGCTTCAAGGTTGCTAGTGAGCTGCCGCACACCATGCAGATCATACCATGTCTCTGGGCGTCAAAGTCCATCAGGTACTCGCTGCGCCAGTACTCGTGGTAGTACCGCCGGTGATCGCGGCCAGGAATCCGGCTCAGGCCCGGGCGGGACGCTCTCTGGACCCTGGGTTTGCGCCCGGGGGGGCCGGGAGCAGGCGAGAGGAGGAGGGGCTGGTCGGGCCCCTCTGTGAGGGTCCAGTAGCTGGTGCCTGGCGATTTGACAGGTGTGACCATGCAGGCCCGTGACTCCACCCCGCTGTGACCATCTTCTGAAATGACAATCACACACCACTGCAGTGATGTACACTGTAGTACGCAGAATAGATTATTAGAAATTAGACATGTTTATAGTTTTGTAGGCTATTTTGAAGTTTAGCTAACATTTCAGCTACAAGCTAGCTGTTATGGCTAAATTAGAATTTTTTTGAAATCTTTTGACTAATTTAGCACTTCGCTAATATTTTAGCTAGCTATCAGCTTCAGTGTTTTTAGCCATTAATTTAAGCATCTTCAGCTATTAGTCTATCACGGGTAATGATATATATCTAGTTTTAAAATATTGCAGAATTATTTTTTTTTGAAGATTACATAAATTAATTATTTAAAATGTAGCTGTGTATGTCTTTCTGGAGAACCATGAATCTTCACGTCTAGGCTGTGATAGTTAGACTTCTTCTGTTAGCCTACACACTGACCCCGTCCCCACATCAGAGAAGAAAACAGTTATGTGGGCCTCACATGAAGAAGTTTGGGGACCCCTGGTCTAAGATGCAAACGTGTTGTATAATCTAACACGTTTAAAAAACAGATGGAATTGGAACATAATGAATGTTTTCATTTTCAACCTAGGAAGTTGTCCTTTTTAAAACCTTACATTTTGTTTGAATTTATAAAGTCTTGGACCTTCATTTCCAGTGTATTAGCACAAGTTTTCCTTGGACCTGTCCTGTTTGCATGTGGAGCATCAGTGTCCCGCTCAGCACCCGCAGTACCGCCCCTGTCTGCTAGGTGTCAGCGGTGAGCAGGCAGTGAGCCTTTGTTTATAGGAGCCAGAGACGGAGGGGCCATGCCGCTCCACGGCTTTGTCCGTGACATGGATTAACTGTCTGACAATGACCGTTGACATGTTAACACACTCACAGACGCACGCGCACACACAGTGTGTGTTCACCGAGAGTTTAAAAAGAAAATGAACCAGATCAGTAGTGGTGCCTCATCCGTGTTTTACCTCCCGGGTCGCTTTCTTCTTGCGTGGCTTCCTCCTCTCCGCCTATAATAACCGAGAGCAGCTCAGACTGCTGGGAGCGCCGCAGGTCCACGGGCTCGCGCTCCTCCATCTCCTCGCGCCTCCGGTCCCCTTCCTTCGCGGGATCACCGCGCCGCGCGGCTCCTGCCACTTTCACATCAGAAGCATGTCACGGCAGGACCGCGCTGCGCCGCGCGGCACGCATCTGGCACGCGCTCCGTGACAAACCCATTGCTATGGCTCCCGTGCTGTCCCCCAGCCCGCGCCCCGCACGGGGGACAAGTCAACTTTGTCAGGATCCCTCGGTGGCGCGGAGTCCACGGCTCCGCGCGGGACTGTGGAGAGCAGCTCGGGCCTTCACTCATGGGTTTAAGGCTCTCGATTGTCTTCTGGGTGGGGAGCCGGACTAGGGGCCCCTGGGGCTCCTTAAGGGGCTCCTGGGTAAATTTAAAGAGACAGTAACATTGCTGATGATGCACACCCACCCCGGGGGGTGGGGTGAGGGAACCGCGCTAAAGCTGATAAGCTGTGAACCGAACTACAGCTGCGGAGAGGGAAACGTGCTGCACGCGCAGGGCGCGGCCCTGGACCCCCGCGCGGCGGAGCTGTGGGCCCCGAGGCCCCCCCGGGATGGAAGAGGTGTGATCCTCCAGCACGTCTGTCCCGGATGACAAACTGTTCACATGTTTCAATGAAGTCTCTTTTGGAGAGTGCGTGCTATATTGTTGTGTGCGTGTGTCCCTATGTGTGTTAAATGTTGTTGTGTGTGTAAACAGGAGTGTCAAACTCAATCACAGAGGGGCCAAAATCCAAAACACATCTTAGGTCACGGGCCGAACAGGAGAAACATTATAAAACTACATTGTTAAAACTTTCAAACAGTAACTTTTTAACGTAATTATGAACTACATATATCCCATGACCTGTGATAATGCTAGTGTGAATGCTGTAAGCTGAATTTGACCGCTGAAGATGCTAGTGCTGATAGATGAAAACACTGAAGCTGATAGCCAGCTAAAATATTAGCTAACTTCCAAATTAGCCTTAAAAAATAAAATAAACACAGCTTAGGTTAGCCAAAACAGCTTGTATGTAGCTGAGAAAAATAGCTAAACTTAAGAATATCAACCAAAAAAAACTGAAAAAAAAAATCACTAAATTTGCCATTTTGTCGTGTGCGTGTGGTATAATTTGTTGCGTGTGTATTTTGTTGCGTGGTATACGTTGTTGTGTATTTTGTTGTTGTGTGTTGTATATTTTGTTGTTGTGTGTTGTGTATTTTGTTGTGTGTTGTGTATTTTGTTGTGTGGTATACGTTGTTGTGTATTTTGTTGTTGTGTGTTGTGTATTTTGTTGTGTGTTGTGTATTTTGTTGTTGTGTGTTGTGCATTTTGTTGTGTGGTATATGTTGTTGTGTATTTTGTTGTTGTGTGTTGTGTATTTTGTTGTGTGGTATATGTTGTGTATTTTGTTGTTGTGTGTTGTGTATTTTGTTGTGTGGTATATGTTGTTGTGTATTTTGTTGTTGTGTGTTGTGTATTTTGTTGTGTGGTATATGTTGTTGTGTGTGTGTGATATTATGTTGGGTGTGTGCTCTAATTTATTATGTGTGTTTGTCATGATGTTACATGTTTGTGTTCCATCATCCTTTTGTGTTCGCTGACTGAAGTGTGTCGATTAGCAGCCGTCCCACAATCCACCTGTCCTTACACCTGTACAGACACACCTGATCCGTCCGCACAGCGACCTGAAGGAGACCCAGACCCTCACAGTGACAGACGAAGCTGGAAGTGAGAAGTTCCTCTTCGGTTCTGTCCACATTCAGATCTGGATCCCGGTTTATGTTTTAGTCTGTCAGGCGACATGAAGTCGTCCTTTGATGTGTTGCTGCTGTGACCGGATGTGCTGCTGCTCTCCGCTCTGTGGAGCTTCTCCATCTATCTGACAGTGGAGAACTTCAGCGTGAAGGAGCCGTGAACGTGACGGGTCACGTGGTGCAGACTGGAGTGTTTGTGAAAACCGCACACTCAAACGCGCGTGCGCGCGCAGAGCTAGCATGTAGGTCCCACATCCTGGTACTTTGTTGTCACGGCAGCCTGCGCGCGGCTGGCGGGGGGGAGGTGTCTGCGGTGTCCGTGGCTCCTCAGAAACGGTCCCGTTCCTGTCCCGGGACGCCTGCGAGCTGAAAGGTAACCCAAAATCACACACTTTCCTCCTCTCGCGGTCCCGCGCGGTGTGGGCCCGCACGGGCAGACAGCGGCCGGACCGGAACACGCAGTCCCGCGACATAACAGACAGCGAACCGCGCCTCCGCGGCCGCCGTGCGGGCCCCGGCCGGGTCTCTCCGGGTTCTGCTCGTACCGGGTTCGAACCCCGCCGCTGACAAGAGAACCGCGAGCAAACATGGCTGTGGACGGCACGTTTAAAGGGACCGCGCCAGCTCCACGCGCCTTTGTGTCCCACGGTTCTCCAGGTGCTCCAAACCGTACCGAGCTGCTCTCAGGGGGGGAGAGGGAGGTTCGACTCAAAGCCCCAAAGCTGCCAGGTTAGAGGTCCTTCCTGTGGAGCACAGCTGGGGGGAGGACGGGGCGGCGCAGGGTCCCAGCCGGCTCCGGTTCTGACCCGGTCTCTACTATTAACATGAACGGTCTGTGGTCTCCACGGAAAGTTTCAGTGAGATTAAAACAACTTCAGTTTCCTCCCGAGGGTCTCCAACCCTGTTCCTCACGAGCTGCTGTGATCAGCGGGACACACCTGATGCAGGTGAGCTGTAATGACTGAAGCAGGGTTAGCGGGAAAACTACAGGACCGCAGCTCACGAGGGACACGGTCAGAAACAACGTATTAAAATTACACGGGTCAAGGCCCGGGGGCCGGATCCGGCCCTCCAGGTGATTCTATCCGGCCCTCCAGATCATTTTATTTTATTGTTATTAATGACCCGATGTTATCTTGTGCTTATTTCTAACTTGTATAATTTTGACAAAATATATTTTTATGGAGAGTAAAATATTGAAAGTTATTTAAGGTTTAAGTTGATTTATCCTTGAATAATATTCCTGTCTTTTTATTATTCATAATTATGTTAAAAAATTACATTTTTAAAAATGGTGATTCTTCTAGCTTTTTGGACTATTTTTTCATTTAATAAGATTTTTTTAGGCTATTTTGGAGTTAAGATAATATTTCAGCTACATGCTAGCTGTTTAGGAGTTTTTTTCCCCCTAGTTTTTCAGACTAATTTGGCATTTAGCTAATATTTTAGCTGGCTATCAGCTTCAGCGTTTTCAGCTATCAGCTTCAGCGTTTTCAGCTATCAGCTTCAGCGGTTTCAGCTATCATCCTCAGCCGCCAAATTCAGCTTACAGCATTCACACTAGCATTATCACAGGTGTATATCTATATATTTAGTTCATAATAATGTTAAAAAGTTACAGTTTTAAAGTTTTAATAACGTAGTTTTAGTGTTCAATAAATGTTTGTTCCAAAGTGTGTTTTGGCCCTTTGTTTGGTTGAGTTTGACCCCCCTGGTCAATTTCTAATGAACCCCTGTCACTCTGCAGAAACTATGTCCTAGAAAGCAAAGCATTTTTTTATTATTATTTTGCCTAAGAAACACACAATCGATTTTAAAGCAGATCAAAGAATGATCATAGTAGGAATTGTATTACAAGCAGGTACATAAAAAAAAAGAAAATCACAAAGAAGGCTCAATATTTTATATTGGTCAACGAATCAGCTCGTCAATTCCAAACTGAAAATCACAAGTTATGTAGACTGATTACACACAGACTGAAATATTTCAAACCTTCACTTCTTGTCATTTTCATGGTCCATAAATAAAGAAAAACAAAGTTTAGTGTAAAATCTCAGACAATAAAAGGATGTTTTCCTCCTTAAATTTCAGAAAACTGTTCGTCTTGATGCTTCATCATCCGTTTGTGGTTTTGCCTCCTCTTGCATGAATCACTGCTCTGTCGTATGGAGGTCTGTGGGTTATGTGGACACCATTAGACTCTGCATGTCGAGGTTCCAATTCAGTTCTTTAGTTTATGTCATTCTAAAATGTTGTGTTTTGCAGAATGGCAGTGTGAAGTGATGAAACCGGCCCGCTGCTTTGCCGCCGCACAGAGGACGACCCCATGAACCACAGGATGAGGCTGGATGAGAACAAAGTGCCCCCAGCTAAAGGGAAAGGCGGTCGCTACCAACCAGCCTCAGAGTATGACGATGCCACTCTGGCCCAGAAAAGAGAGTACTGGAGGAACAAAAAGCGGGAGCAAAGGGCGCGGCTGGCAAAGCAGAGAGGAAAGGTGGGTCAGGACGGCGGAGACCGAAAACCACAGCTCTCCTGCACACCTGAAGGGCTGTCAGCCTCCTCTGCTGCCTCGTCCTCTCCTTACCTGAGAAATGATGTATCAGAGTGTAGAAATACAATTCCAAATGAGGCTGCTGACTCCCAAAAGGAGGAGTGGCTTCAAAAAACTGAAGTCAACAAGGTCTTCCTTTCCGTCCTGGCTGAAGCAGCCGACAAGGCCCCCGCGAGACACTCGGCAACAAGAGTTGTCAAAGTGGTTCCCTCAGCTTTGTCGAGTGGATCCCAGAGGAACACCGGTCCATCAGTGCCTACGGTCAGAGTGATGCGGGTCAACAACGGAGCTCCTCCACCGCCGCGTGGATCGCTGCAGGACAGACCTGCACCCCAAACCCCGTGTAAGCCAGAGGCTGCTTTAGCGGTTCAGGTCACGCACAGCACAGGTTCCAGGATCTCCTGTGAGGAATCAGAGGGCAAAGCGACACATCCAACAGCCAAACCTGGAGCAACCCCACAGAAGCCCCCCACGCTGTCTGAGGAGGAGAAAGCAGCCAAGCGCAGGGAGCAGTGGAGGATCAAAAAACGGGAGCAGAGGGCCAAAACGGCAGCACGGATAGCCGAGCAAAGACAGCGGACACCGAGCAGAGAACTGACTGTTCAGAGAGAGAAAGCAAGACTCTCACAGAGATCAGGCCTTCACACTGCTCTGTGTCCCACCCTGAAGTCCTTCTCCTCTGCTAGAGATGAAAGACTGCAAAGTTCTGCAATAGCCAACACGCAAAAAAGTCCCAAAAAAGAGCCTTACACATGTGGAGATAAAACTGCACAGAAAAAACCAGCAGATACACAGAGAAAACCTCAGAGTCCCATCTATTATTCCAACGTTACCAGAGGGATCTTGCGCTGTAAAACACCCAGACAACGCTGCATTGAAGTCCAGAAGAATCTGAACAATCAGAGAAACCTGCGATGCAAAAGTCAGTCAGCAGCTTCAGCGTTCGTGACCAAAAACATTCCCAGGATTGACCCCAGGGACACACCCGAGACCGTGATCGCCAAGCGCAGAGAGTACTGGAGGGTGAAGAAGCGTGAACAGCGAGCCAAACTGACAATGGAGATGAAAACACGACTGAGAGAGAAGGACTCACTCGTGAGGAGAGTCAAACGTTACCAGGAAATCCTCCACGAGATGAGAAAGGCGCGAGCGGTGTCAGCAAGTCCAGCGGCGCAGGCCTCCGAGGCCATCGGAGGGTTCATCAGAGAGGATGGAACGCTGGCCGTGAACATTCCTCAGAGCCCTAAATGTCACCACACAGCGGGACAGCGAAGGGAGGAAGAGCACCACAAAGTTTCCAGGAATTCCCCCATCATCCCTCAGCGGAAACACAGAAGCTTTGCTCCCACCAGGACGCACCAGCCCACTCCTCCTCTTCGCCCGTCCTGTCCGGCTCTGCAGTCCGTCCGCAGCTCTCCCAGATCCCTCTCAGCCAAGACCACCACCGCTCAGCTGAAACTCTGTGCTCCTCTGGCCTCCAGAGACCCAGCGTCTGGATCAAACCTCGGCAGGTGTGTGATGAGAGTAGACGTCACACGGAGGTTCTCCTCACGGCTCTCCTCTGACTCAGGAGTGTCAGAGGAGATGAAGGTGGCCAGAAAGAGGGAGTATTGGAGGACAAAGAAACGAGAGCAGCGAGCGGCTCTGGCTGCCCGGCTGAAGCTGGGGCTCAGTGCTGCCCTGAAGAGGAGGAAGGCTCAGAGGCAGGAACCAGCAGGCCCCACCCAGCTGTGTCGAGTTCTCGCCGACTGCACAAGAGACGGACTCCCTCTCTACAGCGACACTGTGCCCACTGCCCCTCAGGCAGATGACATCAAACTGGAGGGAGAGTCTGTGCAGGCAGCTGACCCAGATCCTCAGCTAGAGCAAGCCATCTGCCCGGATCGAAAGCCTCCAGCCTCCCCGCTTGCACCTCCAGAAGGCCGGCAGGAAGCGGATCCGTGTCAGGCTGCAGACAGCCAGGCTGCTACTCTGCTGGCTGTGGCCTCCATGAAGAAACTCCTGGAGGAGTCCCTCAGCTCCGTCAGCAGCTGCACAGACATCAAAGTAGAGACGGTAGAGGACGTTTTTGAGCAGGACACAGCAGTCTGTCCTCCAACGTCTGATGTTCAGAGGGACTCCATAAGTCCCATCACTGCTGATGTGGCCATGCTCTTGAAACACTGGCAGCCAGACGACGAGAAGAAACCAAACCTTCATCTTCAGAGGTCATCACCGATGAATGAGGCGGGCCTTTTCCTTCCGGTCTCCACGGATGTGATCAGTTCCGCTCCCACATACTCGGCCCAGAGTCCTTCAGACTTCACTGGAAGCTTTGGAGCCTCAAATGACCGGATACTTCCATGTCCAGCTCAGGGACTTAGCAGCAGAACCAGAGGCCGAGACACCTACTGTTCCACAGAACCACCAAAACTCCATCACATCACACGGGAATGCTCGGACCAACGACCAGAGGATGACACGCCGCATCACACGACAGAAAAGTGGCGAGGAGCAACATTTCCAGCCTCACAAAGTCCCAGCAGGGCTGGGATGGAGCAGGCTGGCTCCAGCAGCCTCCAGAGGAAGAGAGAATACTGGAAGCTGATGAAGAGACAACAGAGAGCCAGACTGAAGGAGAGACGGGGAGAGGCCGGCCGCTCACTGCTCCTGACCGGAAGCATTCAGGTGAGGATTCCAGCAGTACTCTTGTTTCAAAGACAAAGAGAAACCTCATCGTATTTAACAAAAATGTCACCAGATTTCTTAAACAACTGGAATACAGCAAAACCCATTTTCCTTCTGGCAAGGTCAATTCTATTTATAAGTGGGACGTGTTTTGTTTTCCGTCCGTGCATATATCCACACATACAAGGTGGGGTACACCCAGGATCAGGTGTATTTATCCAATAAGGAGCTTTAATGGCAGGTTGGTTGGAAAACATGGGGGTCGTACTGCCCAACACTAAACCAGCACAGCGCTAGATGCTATGAAGGAATTGTCTCCAAGTGTGTTTGATAAAGCAGCCATGGAGGGTAGAAGAAGCCAGAAACCCATGAAGAAAAGCTGCTTTCATCTTGTTTTATTCAGCTTCCTGAGGATGAACCAGCTCTGAGGCTACAGAAAACTTAGAGTCTGCATGAAGAGCAGTAAACCTGCTAAAGACTTTCGGATAGTCTCTCAAATTCATTATTGAAACTACTTGAACATTTTACAAGATAGTCCGTTTCCAGAAAGACGCGCAGCACTAATTTTACATGAGAAAATAGGACTAGATCAGGGGTGTCAAACTCAATCACACGGGCCAAGATCCAAAACTCACCTTAGGTCACGGGTCGAACGGGATAAACATTTACTGAACACTCTAAAACTACATTTTAAAACTTTAAAAAAACGTAACATTTCAACTTAATTATGAACAAGATATATAACATTACCTGTGATAATGCTAGTGTGACTGCTGTAAGCTGAATTTGGCCAATGAAGATGCTGAAATTGATAGCTAAAAATGCTGAAGCTGAAATCAAACTGAAATATTAGCTAAATGCCAAATTAGCCTAAAAAAAACTTAGATTAGTCAAAGCTGATAGCTCATATATTAGCTAAACTCCAAAATAGCCTAAAAAATCTTAGTAAATGCCAAAATAGTCCAAGAAATTAGCAGAATGACAATTTTTAAAACTTTAAAACTGTAACTTTTTAACATAATTATGAATAATAAAAAGGCAGGAGTATTATTCCAGAATAAATCAACTTAAATAAAATGATCTGGAGGGCCGGGTAGAATTATCCGGATCCGGCCCCCGGACCTTGACTTTGACACATGTGGGTTACATGAACCTCAGCTCCTGAGATATTAACTTGAAAACTGTCTTGAATCCCTTGAAATTCCATCCAATACTCTCCAACAATGGAGCGATCACTGACTGAATGAGTCCCACTAGAACACACAATAGAATAATCCTCCCTAACATGTTTACAGTAGTGGTGATTCTTTTTGTTTGTTGTCTTCTAGATCAACCAAATCCTGCAGTCCAACCTGCCAGCCTCTTCAGGGGGTGAAGGTCCAAGTGTCCCTCCTCTCCGGCTTGTTGGTCAATTAACAAGCAACACTCAGAAGCCCATTAGCGAGCTTCACCTCAAACTTCCTGCCGCCTGCAGGCTGGAGAAAACCACCACACAAAACACTAGCACCTTTACAAGAGTTTCGGGAGCTCAGCAATATTCCCAAAAGTGGATTCCCAGAACCAATGAAGTGACGTGTGCTCCCTCCCTTCCAACCCTGAGACCTCCAGATAACCCTCTGTCAAAACTCAACCTGCAGCTCTACGAGTCCCCCGCCCAAAGCGCAACGTCCATCCCCGTTGCTGGTGCTCATCCTCAGGTTCCTAACAATCTGGGGGAGTCTTCCATACTTCCTCCTAAACTCATTCCTGGGGAGTCTGAGAAGGACTTCCTGAAGAGAAAGAGAGAGTACTGGAGAGTCAAAAAGAAGGAGCAGAGGGCCAAAAAAGCCATTCAGAAAAAAGGGCCGAGTCCGAGGATAGGCCCCAGCAGCTGGAGCCCCACCCTCCACCCCCAGGACCTGCAGCTACAAGCTGGACCTGCTCAGGTGAGCTCACGGTTCCCTCTCACGGTCACTGCAGTGAAGATAGAAAGATGTGAATTCCTCCTTTCAATCCAGGAGGAGAAAAGTTCCCTGAGAAGTTTAGGGAAGTTATTTTCTAACAGAGCATTGAGACCTTCATGAACACGAGCATCTTTGCTCTGAACATGGTCAACTCAAGAAAAATACTGCAAGTCTGTTGTTATTACCCTCTCAGTCACTGCTATCCAGCCACATCTCCTAACCTGGATCCACAATATCTGGGAGCTGCAGTACTACAGCAGACAGTTCTGCTATTTTTGTGTATTTTCTTAAAGGTTTGTCTTCTAAACTTTGTCAGTTTCTTAGAAAGCTGAAGACATATCCATTTGGTGTTTTTAACATGCTCTTGAGAGGAGGGGGAACATGTGCTTCTAATGCAGGGGTGCTCACACTTTAGAGACATCAAACTCTAAAAGATCATATACATATGTTTGATCTAGCAGGTCATTACCTGCCTTTACCTACCTAATTGTTTACCATCGGGCTCTACTCCTCTCCTGTGGTTCAACTCATACCTTCATCAACGTCATCAGTCTGTCATATAGGGGCAGTCAATCAGACTATTGGAATAAACAAAGGAGTCCCGCAGGGCTCTTCTCTGAGGCCTTTATTTTCTGTATTCATTAATGACTTACCAAACTGCTGTTCTGAATGTATTCTTCATTTGTATGCTGATGATACCATAACATACTGTTCCAAACCTAGTATTTCTGATATCAGCTGTTCTTTACAGCATGATTTCATATCTGTACAAAAATGGATGTCATCTAATAAGTTAATTTTAAATAAAACAAAGTCATACTCTGTTTTTCCAGAAACAAACCATGAATGCTGACGGAAACATACTTAATTTGCATTTCTTAGATTCCTCTCCACTTATGAACACTAAAACAATTAAATATCTCTGTGTTTGGCTAGAAACTGATTTATCCCTTAAAACTAATTTTCAGTCTATTTCATGTATTGTCTGTACGATGACAGTATTTTTATCTTCTTCTAGGGCTCTGGTCAGTGGGGAATCTCCTCAGAAGATCTTGATGGTTTAAAAAGGTGTGAACCTCAGCTTCTCTGTCTTATGCAATCTGCCCAACTTTTCCATTAATAGTAATAGTAGTAAATATCTTTACTTTACAGCATGTCAGTGGACAGCCATCTGGGACGATGTTCAGCACCAATAAAAGGTGAAACTTGAGTCTCATTTTCCTGCAAACACGACTGACTTCAAAGTGGTTGACCGTAAACATGTTCCTCTAGATGAGTCAGAGGCTCTGTATCCTGACGCTGAGGAGGACGGCGCTCTGTCAGCCACCGTGTGGAGGAGCCACTACCTCATGGACTACGATCCGCTCAACCAGCTGCTGGTCTGCATGGTGTGTGGGGAGCTGCAGTACTCTCACAGCCTGGAAGGGGTGAGGGCCCACATCGATGAGGCGCACCCGCACTCCATGACCTTAGAGCCCCAAGAGAAGCAGCAAATCCTGGAGGCCTGGGACGAGCAGGTGTCCCAGCGGGAGCGCTTCTTCAGCAGGCAGCTGCAGCAGAACAGCAGCGATCTGGCAGGTATCCCGTCAAAGACTCTGTGGAGAGAATGATCACATCCACACATGCCTTCTGACATGCTTCACCTTCTCTGACATGTTGTGCAGAAACCCTAAGGAACTGAGAACCGTTCCTCCTTTCAAGCATTTCTTTGTTCTGTATACTTTTTACAAATCAGCGTGCTCACTTTACACATTAAAAGAAAGATGGGGAAGTTAGGCCCCCAAAAGCATTTACCTCAGTTTTAAAGAAGTTGTCATTATTCTTCTAACATTTGTCATATTCCTATAAGCATTTATTTAAGTGGATCGTTTGCATCCCACTCCTGACGAGACAAAATCCTAGTGAAGTCCGTCTGAATGCCTTGTGAGGGTTCCTCTGATGTTCTCCCGGGACTGTTTGTGTTTTTGAGCATCAGGCTCGTTTTATGTGTCTGGAACAGTTTCACTCATCTGACCAGCTGGACTGCACTCAACCCTGAGCGGGACATTCCTCTCTGCATTCTCTGACTTGATAATCACCTTCTGGAGCTCATCAGACATGGAAGAAAGAAAGAACACATCGGTTTGTTCACACTAGACCAGGGGTCACAACCTTTACCAGTAAAAGAGACATTTGGACTCTTTTCTTCTGATCAGAACTAGAAGGAGCCGCATAGCATCTGTCAAAATGTCTTTTTTTTTTGTTTGACAGAAGCTCAAATAACTTATTTTCTAAATAAGACTGTTCCAAACAGGATCATCTCAGTGCAGCTCTGGACAGCTAGTAACCAAGCTGCACGTTTCAAACGCCACGTTCATTTAAATAAACACTTTAAAGGTTCGTTGAGAAGTGAAATAAGATTCAAAGAGCCTTGAAACTTGAAGAAACCTCAGACTGTGCAGGTGATCCGTCATCAGACGTCAGGGCTTATCACACCATACACACCTGCTGGGATGAGGACGGGAAGCTGATCCAGAGGATGCTGTTACTATGGTAACTATGTAAAGTTGACTGATGCCAGTAAACTATTTCAATCAAGTTTCAGTCACCTTCAGAAATCCATTTCTTCCTTCATGTCCAATCACTATGAACTCCCTTTTGAAGAGGTTACAAGGGAGTTTTTACATTTTCATGGTTTCAAAATGTACCAAATTGATTAACTTCCAACAGATGCATCATTCCTGTTGATAGTTTCCTCAGTACTACAGATTCACCAGCTCGGAGGATTAATAATGGATTGAATCCACATCTCTAAATGCTGGAGATGGTTGTGTGAGCACAAAGCTGTGGAGAAAAACCCTCAATGCATGTTTGGAGCTCAAGCTGGAAGCCGACGAGCTGCCTCCTCTTCTAAGAATGTTACTCTACTGGACGTCCTGTTTACCAGTTCAGACCGATCTCAAAATGCCTTGTCTGGAATAAAAAACACTTTTTACGTTTGGTGTGTGGTGTTGTTTTGTCCCAGCAGTCAATATCACGAATGTCTCATCTGTCTAAGTCATCTGTTCCAGTTTCAGATGACGGAGAACAGAGTATAATGGAGCTAAAGTCAGTAGTGAACTGCAGAAGTTTATGGAAAGTTTCCTGTAACTGAACCAAAGCATCAGAACTTTTGTGAAGGGATCAGGACATTTCTGACTTCCAAACATCTTTGTTTGTGGATTCCAACATCAAGGCTTGTAAGAGATTTTGTTCCTGCTTATTTATTGATGGTTTCTGATGTCATCATTTATTTTGGGGTGTTGTTCTCTATGCCCAGTATTTACTGGGTGAGTTTCTCAGTATGTGGCGAGGGTTACGGTTTTACTGAGGTTCAGTCTCTGGTCCTTCAGGACAGAAGATTATTTCTCTGATAAAACTCAAGTCCTGGTAAAGTTTAACATGTATATCTACAATAACTACAAACTTTGAGGTTTATTGATTTAAATCATTTGTTGTCATTTCTACATTGTACATTGACTGCTGATTAGCATGAAGCCTGAAAGAGAGCAGCTGTTGAGGATCAAACACAGGACAGTTCAGAACGTTGGACAGGAACAGCCTCCATTTCAAAACAAAATATCATTTTATTCATAGACTGAACTGTAATGACGTCCTAGTGACCCTGCTTTTACTGTAGATGAAAGCCGCGTCAGTCTGTCCTGATCTGGGACCGTTTCTCTAGAGCGCAGAAAGCTCCTCCTGCAGGAGTTCATTGCTTCACGGTGCTCCTCCTGGGCTCTTCTTCCAGAACCGTCTCGGTGTCTTCTCCAGGTTGAGGATCGTCTTTGTCGGACTCCTCGTGAAGCTGATGACCGTGGTCGGACTCTTCCTCGTCTCCCCTCTGCAGGTGCTGCGGTCCGGGGTCCAAACGAAACAGAGTCGGAACCCGGCCCAGGATGGGGTTGTTCAGCTGCAGGTCAGAGATCCACTGACCCAGCGTGGTCTGGTCTCCCTGACTGGTCATGCACATGGCGAAGACGGGACCCTCATCCACTAAACACACACACAGACGTGTCACTACAACGTGGGCGTGTTTCTGGGAAACTGCTGCTCTGATTACTTACAATCTTCTACGTCAAAATCCTCCTCGTCCCAGAAGTCCCGGTCCAGGCTGAAGTCCAGCTGCAAGGGGTAGTAGAAACTCCTCTCTGGGTCGTAGGGTTCTTCGACCTGTGGAACAACAAATACCCAATCAGACGGCTACGACTAACAAAGTAGCTGTGTCTCTTCACAAATCTGTTCTGTTTCTACAGCATCTCTGAAAACATCCTGAGATGAACAACGTTCTCTACGGAGGAATCAATGAGCCCTGGATTTATTCATCAAAATACGTTCCACAAAATGAGTCAAATATGTGTGTAATAAACAAATAGATGAACTAGTGAGATGAGGTGAAGCTATTATGAGTATCAATGTAGTTCTGAGTCAAACCAAAACCCGATGTGGGTCAACATACATCATTACCTATCACATCAAAATCACTACTGTTTTCACGGGTTGTGTTTCCATTACACATTTGAGCAAAACTTTATCAAAATTCAAGGAATTTCGAAATGACACAGTTTCCATTAAATCATAATTTTGTGATAAAGAACAAACCAACTCACGCGATTAGTTATTAAAAACACGGCATGGATGAGAACAAGTATTTTTTTATTTGATTCACTAAAAGGAGCATTTGGGTGAGGTCACAGCTCTGTCTGGGACGTGCAGCGCAGCTCGACTCATGAAAGAAAACGCATTCTAACAGGAAAGCATCTGGACCTTTTTTCTGCTTGAAAACACGACTAGATCCATTCAAGTTTCTGTCACGGCTCTCGCACTCATGAGACTTCAGGCTCCAAGCTGCAAAAGTGCGTCTGCAGATGAAGTGATGAGGAAAGGAGGAGGAGCTGCTGCGTGATTCCGTATGACCCTAAAGAGCTGTGACGCTGTGGGACCTCTCGGTGAGCCGGCTGTGCAGCGCTCAGATCAGACACTTCATACTGAGAAGCACATTTATTTAGAAAAAAGTGTTTCCGTTACAGTTTTGTGAAAAATGTCTATTTCCATACATCCCAAATAGGTACCACCTCCTCCAAGCACAAAACTTTTTTTTCGGAAAAAAAGCAGTTTTTTCCAAACTGTGGTGTTTCCATTAGGAGAATTTATTATCCAAATTCCAATTTGCGAAATTTCTGAGTCAATGGAAACGCGACTACTGATGTCAAATCTGAACACAGGAAGTCTGATGATGATGTTCTAGTTGTGTAGTGCAGATTTGTTCAGGCGCTGGAAACCCATATGGAAAATATTATGGGATGCGTGTCTAACTTTTCTTCACTAGTAATAATCATATCATTTTTGGCCCTGATATAAAAAACAGATCAGATTTTAAATCCCTTTTTACCACAGAAACCCTGAAGGAATAAGACTGGTAAAGCGGACAACACAAAGCATTTGTCCAACCTTCTCTTCAGGCAGGGGGGGGTCAGCTCTGAGGATGTAGTAGTGGACACAGGTGCTCCTCAGCCACAGGGGGAAGGGCCCCTCCACGAACAGCGGCCTGCTGGGGTTGTGTTTCGCCAGCAGCTCCCTCTGACTGGGGCTCTGGATTCCTTAAACCAGAATCACAGACAAGATTCCACTCAGATTCAGACAGTTTCACTACGACTTTATGCTTCTGATGAAACCTTTGGAGAAAAATAGGAGATTTTTCTGTATCAATATTATCATAATGAATCTTTAGAGCCAGTCTAATTCAATCACACAAGGGGTCAAAATCCAAAACACACCTTAGATCACAAACTGAACAGGGTAAACATTTATTAAACACTACATTATTATTAAACTTTAACACTGTAACTTTTTAACATAGTCATGAACTAGATATATAACATTACCTGTGATAATGCTAGTGTGGATGCTGTAAGCTGAGTTTGACCACTGAAGATGCTGAAATTGATAGCTAAAAACGCTGAAGCTGATAGCCAGCTAAAATATTAGCTAAATGACAAATTAGCCTAAAAAACAAAAACAAAAAAAATCTTAGCTAAACTCAAAAATAGCCTAAAAAAATCTTAGTAAATGCCAAAATGATCCAAAAACCTAACAGAATGCCAATTATTAAAGCTTTAAAACTGTAACTTTTTAACATAATTATGAATAATAAAAAGGCAGGAATATTATTCCAGAATAAATCAACTTAAACCTTAAATAACTTTAAAATTTTACCCTCCATACAAATAGATTTTGTCAAAATTATACAAGTTAGAAATAAGCACAAGATAACATTGGGGCATTAATAAGAATAAACAAAATGATCTGGAGGGCCGGATCCGGCCCCCGGGCCTTGACTGACACATGCTTTAGAGTGTACGACTGAACACACATGATGCATCATATCAAACGTTTCCTACCTAAAATGTATGGAAGGTGGACTTCTTCTCCAGTCTCGGTGACCTCTGTACACGGCAGCTGGTTTAGAAAGAAACAGATTCTAGTTCCAATAAAAACCAAATTCAGACGAAGGAAAAAATGTGATGCAGAAAACAAAAAACAAGCAATCAACCAAAACATGCGCTTCCATTAAAACTGTATTTTTAACACATTCTTTTAATAGTTTTCTGATGATGCAAATAAAACAAAATTTCAAATTTTATTTCTGAGTATTTCTTTATTCAAGTGAGTCAGATGAAAAAAGCTGCTTGAAAACACCTTTAGTTCTGTATAAACTACAATCACCAGCTCTCTGCTCCATTCTGATCATCCACCGTCAGACAGATAGATCCATGAACGTCTTTGATTACCTCGTCTGAGCTGGAATCTGGACCAGAACTGGATAGTTCTGACGTTTTTTTAGATCAAAAATTGCCATAAGGGGACTTTAAACGCGTTGTACCTGATGCACAGTAACCTTAGCGTCCAGGTCGTTAGCAATCCGGGTCAAGCTGAGGCGGGCCAGGTCCACCGGGTCTTCAGGCAGATGTCGGGGGATGGGGAACGGGTTTGAATGCTTGAACTTGGGGAACCAGTACATAATTCGTTGATATTTCCTCATGGGGTGACTCTTCTCTCCAAAGATCTGCACAAGGAGGACTTTGGTCTCAACGTTGGGCATGATACCTGAAAAAAGAAGTATTCACAGAACTGTGTCATCTAGTATAGTAACAAGTCTAGATACTACAGCCAGCATTTCTTTAGAAAGCAGCAGGATTTCTGCATTCATCAGCCCACCATAGTTCTCCATCTGCTCCAGCAGCTCGATTCCACACTCCTGCTGTCTGGGATAGTGGTTGAACATTCGCTGGATGAAGTTGGTGGGCACAAACACCTCTTTGGGGAAAACATCCAACAGCTTGTTGTATACGCTGAGGTCTCGCTCCACTCCAAACTCCGGCATCTTCTTCAGAGCAGCATAGATGAACTCCACGTGACCCCGCCGCCTTATGTCTCTCTTGTTGAAGACGTCGATCACCTTGGTGAAGGTGGCTTTGCTTTTGGGGCCCATGGCTATCTGCTCAAACAGATTGTCGTGTAGGACCAGAGACTTCGGCCTCTTTTTGTCGTCCTCGCTCACAAAGCGTTCGGGAACACGGGGGTCCTTCGCAAAAGCTGGACTGCTGTGGAAACCCTAAAATAATAACAAAAAAGAAAAGAAACAAAAACACGGATTTTAGTTTTAAGAGTAATAACTAGTTTTACATTTAGTGCGATTTGATTAACTCTCTAACACCGGAGCTCCAGTGTTTATGTTCTTCGATTTACTGTAACTGTAATTTACTGCTCGAGCCGCTTTTCTCCTCCACAATCTACTGGAATCCCTGCAGCAATTAAAGTAAATTGCGTCACTTTTTTCAGCAAAAAGCTTCAGCATCTTCAGCAACTACTTTCAGCAAAACGCATTCACTCTAGCACTATTGTAGATAATGCAACTTTTCTGGTTTAATCTTGTTTTAATCCAAAAAACTAATGAAGGACAGAAGCTGCACAATTCATTAAAGCTTTAATAAACTATAATCTTAATTGTCTTTATGTGTAGTTAGTTTAAAGCTATTGATGTTAAGATGTGTGTTTTACATCCAGTTTGAACATGACCTGATTAGTCGACTAATCAGTAAAAATAATCGATGATTAGTCGTGAACTACAATTCGGTTCATAAAGACTGATAAAATACAAACCATTTGCTTAGAACTAGTAATAAAATACTTATTACTGAGCTTTATAACATTCGATTACAAATAATTCTAACAAATAACTCTTGTAAAGCTTATTTTTTCTCTTTTTGAATGCTTGTATGGTTGATATCACATTTCTTAACTAAAGCTGAATGTTTGCATGGACAGATCATGTCAATACTTTCTACTGATTGTTTAAGCGCTGTTGCCCCCTCCTTACTAACTATTAACTAAAACAAGCTGTCATCAGCAGAGATTTCATATGAAGAACAGAGCTGCCGTGTTTTCTAAAGAAGGCGTAGAAGCTCCAGACCGGGTTGTCGGTCGGGGTGGGTCTGGTTCAGAGCTCACCCGGTGCTGTGGGGTGCTTCTCGCGGCGGATGGACTGTGGGGGTCCGGCTGGAGAACCCGGGCCGGCTGCCATGACCCCCGGAGCAGCCGCAGACCCTGCAGCTGCTGTAGGCTGCGGGCAATCCTCATGGTGGAGCCATGCAAACCCCGGTCCCACTCCGGACAGGGACGTCAAAACCCGGAGTCAGAGGTCTGAGCGCGTGTCAGGATAAAAAAACACCAAAATGTCTTCCACTGTTTATTATTGACTCCCGAGGAGATTAGAAAGTGCACAAAATGAAGATAAAACACGCAAAACACAGCTGGAAACGAATATCCTTCAAAACAACTGCACGTTAGCTAACCGGGGAAAGAACGTCCTCTGTCCTGCTGCCTTTTCCTTCCCCCTAACACAGAGAACACGGCAGCAATCGTTCCGTGGGTACCGGAACAAAACTCCTGGATAGTGAGTGTCATGGCCCGGGGGCCGGATCATTTTATCTTATAATTAATGGACCGATGTTATCTTGCGTTTACTTCTAATTTGTATAATTTTGACAAAATATATTTTTATGGAGAGTAAAATACTGAAAGTTATTTAATGTTTAAGTTGATTTATTCTGGAATAATATTCCTGCCTTTTTATTATTCATAATTATGTTAAAAAGTTACAGCTTTGGCATTTACCACGAATTTTTAGGCTATTTTGGAGTTTAGCTAATATTTCAGCTACATGATAGCTGTTTTAGCTTATTCGGGCTATTTTTGTTTTGTTTGTTTTTAAAGAGGCCCTACCATGAAAATTCAACTTTTTGAGGTTATAAGTGCATTTTACTGTTCATTCCTCTCTATAAAGAACCTCAAAGTGGTATTTTGATCCATTCATCCATTTAAGAGTAATCCTCTAAAAACCTGCACTGTCTGCAACATCCCCTCCCATACCCACGAAAATGAGGGGTTGGCATCGTGCTGACATCAGCACGATGCCAACCCCTCCCTCCAGGAAGTCTGCTCTGACACCTCCGCCCCCAGACTAACACAGTACTCCGTTTCTCCACTGAGCTGTTGGTGATCAGCAAAAAAACAAAACAAAACAAAAAAAAAACCTTTCCTTTTAGATGCAGAATACCATATATCTTTCAGTCGTGTCCTGTCTTCAATAAATTCCAGCTCAAACAAGTGTTTGTTACTTTAGACGTGGGCTCCTTTGAGATACCATGACAACCCCGGTCCGGGAAAAAAATCTAAAAAATTATTCCTAATATTTCATAAATAATTTGTTTTTTGTAATATAGGATCATATGTATGGATATAGTTCACTCTGAAAGGCTTAAGAAAGTGATGGTAGGGCCCCTTTAAGGCTGTTTTGAACTTTAGCTATTTTTTCAGCTACCTAAGCTTTTTTTGGCCAATTCTCCATTTAGCTAATATTTTAGCTATCTATCAGCTTCAGCGTTTTCAGCTATAGCGTCAGCGTTTTTACCTATCAAATTCAGCATCTTCAGCTATCAACTTCACCATTTTCAGCTTTTAGCTTCAGTGTTTTCAGCTATCAATTTCAGAATATACAGCAGCCAAATTCAGCTTACAGCATTCACACATTATCACAGTAATGCTATATATCCATAATTATGCTAAAAAGCTAAGATTTTAAAGTTTTAAAAATGTAGTTTTAGAGTAATGAACGTCTATCCTGTTCGGCCCTGAAGTGTTTCTGGATGTTGCCCCTGTGTGATGACTCTCCTGCTTTAATCTGGATCTTCTGCACAACCAGATACTTCTGCTGTTCCCACTGACGCCGCGTGGGGGCGACAAAGGCTCTGTGGAGCAGCGGCTGCGCGGCGCTGGATGAGCTGAAAACACTTTACTAACTTTTTCTCAGTCTGTCAGCGTCCGGAGGGTTGCTGAGGACGAGTCCAGTTCTAACAGGGGTATTACTAGATTTAAATACAGCTTTAGTATTCCTGATCCGCGCGGGTTCTGCTGTCAGATCGGGAGTGAGTAATCTGAGCCCGGGTTTCGAGGGGTTTGGACGTTTTTCTGTGAGTGACTTTCACATTTCCGGTGTGCTGCAGCGCCTGCTGTTGACTGGAGCCTTTGTGAGACACTCCTGCGTGAGCATGGAAAACACACCTTAAAGTTCTGAACGCAAACCTTTGGCCGCACCGCGCCTCTCTGCGGGATCATGGACTCCTCCACCAACAGTCTGGGTGAGTACCGCTCCGAACCGAGCCGCCAGCGCGGCTGCAGCCCTGACTGGTTCCGATCCACTGCTCCCTTCTGCGGGGAGCAATCACTCGTGTTTCTGTAACCGTGGGCTGCAGGAGCCCGCAGCTTTCTGCCGCTTCCCCAAACTTTCTCTTTGAACAGTTCTGTTTCTGGCTTCGGTTCGGTTCGGATGGCTGCATGACTGCCAGGTGGCCTCGCGCTAACACTTCCACCTGGAAGTTGAGAAGCGCCTGGAGCGATCACACTAACGCCAGCCCGCGTTCACCTGCAAACAGCCGCGTCCGAGATGCGCGCGGGCGCAGCGCCGTGCGTGGGCGTGCGGGGCTGAAGCCGTGTTTGCGGTTTGAGAGCAGCTTTCCTCTCGTTATCTGATGATCTGGGGGTGGTTCTGAGGAATGTCTGTTCGTTTGCGTCCTGCTGTGGTCAGCGAAGGCGGTCAGAACCGCCTGACGCGGTGCCAGCGGCGAGGCGCGCTCCCGCGGACACGAGCTGCTCTTGTTGCACATCTGGAGCCTCTGCGGGGCTGTTTGTGCTGATGCCCGTGCACTGCTGGAGAGGAAACATCTCCTGCAGCTTTAATCCGAGGTTCTTGGATTAGACTGGAGGCGGTGCAGCCGCAGCAGCCTTTGGCGCACACGTGAACAACTTTCCTCTGAGGCTGGTAGCAGACACCTCCTTCTGAGACACCTCCTTCTGAGACACCTCCTTCTGAGACACCTCCTTCTGAGACACCTCCTTCCGAGACACCTCCTTCTGAGAGACCTCCTTCTGAGAGACCTCCTTCTGAGAGACCTCCGTCTGAGACACCTCCTTCTGAGAGACCTCCTTCTGAGAGACCTCCTTCTGAGACACCTCCGTCTGTCCATCTCTGTCATCTGTCTCTGTTCTGAAATCAGAGTTCCAGGATGGGTGTATCATTCAAACCTTTATTTCAACAGTATGACATGCACTGCAGACTGTTTCAGAAATACAATACTTTGATACTGAATAAATCTCGTGCATGTCAGGAGATGACAAGAAAAGTTCTGCAGAGCAGATTGTTTTATGAAAGAAACTAACCAAACAGCATCATAGCAGCTGATTAGCATGAGGTCAGTAACATGACTTGATATAAAAATATATTTCTATAAAAGTCTCAAGAATGTGTCATTGTATAAAACTAGAGCACATGTGTCAAAGTCAAGGCCCGGGGGCCGGATCCGGCCCTCTGGGTAATTCTATCTGACCCTCCAGTTAATTTTTTATTTTTATTAATGTCCTCAGGTTATCTTGTACTTATTTCTAACTTGTATAATTTTGACAAAATACATTTTTATGGAGAGTAAAATACTGAAAGTTATTTAAGGTTTAAGTTGATTTATTCTGGTATAATGTTCCTGCCTTTTTATTATTTTTAGAAATGCTAAAAAGTTACAGTTTTAAAGATTTAAAAAGTGTCATTCTGCTAACTTTTAGGACTATTTTGGAATTTACTAAGATTTTTTTGGCGGTTTTGGAGTTTAGCTAATATTTACACATTAGAATGTTTTGACTAACCTAAGGTTTTTTTTTTTACTTCAGTTTTTTTTAGCTATCAGCTTCAGCATCTTCTGTGTTCCAAATTCAGCTTACAACATTCACACTAGCATTATCACAGGTAATGTTATATATCTAGTTCATAATTATGTTACAAAGTTAAAGTTTTAAAGTTTTGAAAATGTAGTTTTAATGTGTTCATTAAATGTTTATCCTGTTCGACCCGCGACCTAAGGTGAGTTTTGTTAGACACAGTAATTGTAAATCATAAGCTTTCTATTGCCAGGGATCTGTTAGGAACAACAAGTATCAAATATAAAATATACATGAAAACAGTCAGGATAATTACTGACTAAAACCGTAAACATAAGCTTCCCAGTGCCAAGGATTTATTAGGACCAAGTATCCATGTTAAAAATAAAGTGTATCTGAAAACAATATTGGTGGATTTTTCTTTGGAATCGGTCTGATCCTGATTAATTCAAGTTTTGTAAATATCATCCGATACTGTCAATAATATATCACCCTCCCTAATTATGCTGTCATTGTTTTTAAGACATAATTTCTGCAAAACAGTAACTGTTCTTTGAAAATTTACCTCTAAGTTGAGGGTGGGACTGTTGGCGCTAACCTGTGATTTCCCATCATGCCTTTGTTTACACTCTCCACACACACACTCCCACTAGCTTACAGCCTCTGAAACCCCTACCTAATGTTATTGGTGCAGCAAAACGGTGATCAATATTATTTCTATCCAGTCGTACAGTTTAGATTCAGATTCCAGCTCAGACGAGGAAATCAAAGACGTTCATGGATCTCTTTGTCTGTAAGTGGAAGATCAGAACGGAGCGGAGCAGAGAGCACTGATTGTAGTTTATACATAATACCTACAATCTTTTCTCTGCTACTGATTTATTTATATAAAGAGATACACAATAATGTAATATTAATATTAAATATGTCCTCCATCATCAGAGGAATGCTACAAGAACACAAAAGCACCATTTTCATTGAAGTGTAGATGCCAGATTAGCCAAAAAAAAAAAAAAAAAAGAACTCAGGTTTGCCAAAACAGCCAGCATGTAGCTGAAAAAAATAGCTAAACTTCCAAACATCTTAGAAAATAAAGAAAAAATCAGCCAAAAAGCTACCATGTAGCTGAAATATGAGCAAAACTCCAAAACACCCAAAAAATCTCTATAAACGTCAAAATACTCCAAAAAGCTATCAGAATGTCAATTTTTAAAACTTTAAAACTTTAACTTTTTACCATAATTCTCAATAATTAATAGGCAGGAATATTATTCCAGAATAAATCAACTTAAACCTTAAATAACTTTCAATATTTTACTCTCCATAAATATAACTTGTCAAAATTATACAAGTTAGAAATAAGCACAAAATATCATCGGGTCATTAATAATATAATAAAATGATCTGGAGGGCCTGATAGAATTACCTGGAGGGCCGGATCCGGCCCCTGGGCCTTGACTTTGACACATTTGTCCTAGTGTTTCACAGAAGCATTGTTTACTGTTTTCTTCAATCCCTGCTCATTGGACATTTGGTCAGGTTGATATTGTTTTGGTAAATGTGGTTCAGATCTAAGAGCCTTTAGCGTGGCGGCTGATGGACTTGTGTTGAGCTGTCAGTGTGGGCTCCGTATCTGCACAGGGACCTCCTCAGACGCTCCACTTCGGGCTGTAATTACACGTCAGTTTGAAGTGGATCATGGCACGTCTGCTATTTTTGGGTTTTTCTGCTTATTAAACGGCGGTTGTTGCACTGAAAACCATCCACCCATTTGTCTGGCATTCTACAGCCTCTTTTATCCCGAGCCATGAGCAGGCGTCCTATAATTAGGGCCAGTGTGAGGTTAGGTGTCGTGTCCTAAAACACAATGACTATGATTAGCTGACAGAGCCACGGATCCACAGAGATTTGAACCATAGATGATAGATCTGCTCTAACTTCACATTAGCATGCAGGCTCTGTGCATGACACATTAAACCAAGGTCAAACTGTCATTTGTGGTTTAATTCAAGTGAAATGCAATGACTATGTCTAAGTATAAAAGACACAACCTGCATTTCTTGCTTGTTTGATGCAGTGGTTCCAGAGGTCAGTCTGGTTTCATTTCACAGAGTCTTATCAGCTTTGTTTCTTTTATTTAATACAGATCAAAGTCTCAGCTTTTCAAAGGCTTCTGTTACTGACTGGAAAGTATTGAATTCCTTGTAGAGCAGTGAAGGTTTGGCAGAGGGTTGCTTCTGAAAAAGTGTTGTGTAAACTCGCACTATTGTTTCTCCTCTGTTGAGTTTGGCTTCAAACTGGACAGAGAATAAATGAGAGAGCAGAGGGAAGAGAAGAAAAAGAGAGAAATGTGCAAATAACATGTTCGTTCACTTCACTAAGAAAATTATTACATCTTACCAAAAATTAGGGCTAGTCAACTAATCAACTATTAAAATATTCAGCGACTAATTTAATTGTCGATTAGCCGTTACTTTATACTCCATGGAGTCAGAGTGTAGTAAAGTTGAACAAAGTTGTGAACGTTCAGCACCAAAAAATGAACTTTTTTCATTACTTGAGTCAGTGAGACCAAAACTTTATCTCTAGTGAAAATAGTTCCTTGTTTCAGATGGTGACCTCATTAGAGAGATCAGGAATATACTTTCACTCAAACTCATTTTGACAGGTGACCTTTGACCCTATGTACCTTGTTTCGTCATCTTGAGGGGCGGGGCATCTGTCAAAACGAGTTTAATGGAAAGTGTATTGCTGCACAATTCATTAAAAGTTTAATAAACTATAATCTTTATTTGTAGTTAGTTTAAATCTAATGATGGTTACCATGTGTGTTTTACATCAACTTAGCGAGGAACCCGATTAGTCGACTAATGAAATAACCGTTTGTGGCAGCTCTACCAAAAAAACACCCAGTCATGTGGGTGTGCTGGACTCTTACTCCCGGTTATACTTTTGTAATTGCTTTGGTCACAAGGCTAATGTGACACAAGTAAGGCTGCCACCAACGATTATTTTAACAGTGGACTAATCGGGTCGTCCGTGAACTGGATGTAAAGCTCTCATCTTAACCATCATTAGCTTTAAACTAAGTAAAACTAAAGACAATTAAGATGATAGTTTGTTAAACCTTTAATGAATCGTGCAGCTCCTGAACTTCATTAGTTTCTGGGATTAAAATCTAATAGGTCGGCATCTGATCTGAAACAATGGAAATATTTTTTACTGACATTTTGGTCCCACTGACTGAAATACAATACTTACTCTGATGGTTTAGAGCACATGTCCAAGTCATGGCCCAGGGGCCGGATCCGGCCCTCCGGGTGATTCTGTCTGATCTACCAGATCATTTTATTTTATTGTTATTAATGACACAATGTTATCTTACACTTATTTCTAACATGTATAATTTTGACAAAATATATTTTTATGGAGAGTAAAATATTGAAAGTTATTTAAGGTTTAAGTTGATTTATTCTGGAATAATATTCCTGCCTTTTTATTATTTGTAATTATGTTAATCAATGTTTATCTCGTTCGGCCCGTGACCTAAGGTGTGTTTTGGATATTGGGCCCCTGTGTGATCATAGACATTAAAAATAATATAATTATTCTTATATACAGTCTATGGGTGTGATTGAGTTTGACCCCCCGGGTTAGAGGTTGCCGGGATGCACCGACAACATTTTTCTAAGAAGTTTGCGCCAGTGACGTGCAGTCAGGGGATACTGCGCATATTTGTCAAAAACTTTGGCAGATGCAGCAGCAGGAAGTGCACACCGTAGTTTTGAGATTATAAAAAATAGACTATTAAATTAATCCTCGACTATTTCAAAAGTCTGTGTTTTAGTGACCAATCGACAGCCCTAGACATAAGCTGATGACATCATCCACATTGGAGTTTTATGCCTGTAATACAATCGATTGTACATGTGGCGCCATTTAACCGTTTCTCTGAGGGCAGATCAAACTCAGTCCTGAAATTCTCTTTTTAACACCGCCGGTGACGAAAACATAAGTCAGTGTCTGCTTCTGTTTGCTGGACAGACATACCACTTCCTCCTCCGCCTCATCATGTACCTGCACATTTCCCATGCAGCAAGTGTGTGAGCAAGATGTCATCCATGTTGAAAATACCAAATCACTGAAACCATGAGACAATCGAAGGTCAGAAAAGTAAAAACGCCACTCAAAAGGTCGTCGCAGTCATCGCGGACCAGCCAACCTTAGTGTGAACCAGACTGGACGCGATACGATTCATGCGATGGAAAAACATGAAGTTATTGGTTTTGTGTGTTTTGCACGTTTGTCATTTGGTTGTGAAGAGTGGAGCTGGATTCAGAGGTGATTTACCTGAAACCAATGAAAGGTGATGGTGATGGAGGTGACTGTTTCTCTCATTCGTGAAATAAACCAAACTGTCAGGCTCCCATGGTCAAACTTCACAAACCTTTGTTGTCGTTTTGATCTGATTAAGGTTTTCTTCACACACAAACCCTCACATGTGCTGGAGCTCAGCGTGAGGATTGGTGTGGTTTCTCTCAGCTATGTTTTCTTGGCTCTCGTGATGTTCTGCTTCCCTCTCCCAGTCCCATCAGGATCAGGTTTCTAATTCTAGACAGCTGTTCTAATTTAAGTTAATGATCTCAGAATATTTCAGTGTTTGCTTTTCAGCTCAGACTTTTCATGTCGACTGTTAGGTCACGTCTTTATTTCCTGGTTTTGCCACATTTTGAGTTTGTTTACTAAAGTTTTGCTTCCTGCCGTTAAGCCTGGTCTCCTGCATTTACGGGTTCCTGACAATTACTTGAAATGGTCTTAAGAGAAGCCTTAAAGCTGCTGAGGTTTCAGGCTTTTTCTGCAGTACGATCACAGTAGAATTCACTATCAGTCCTCCCTAATAGAGTCCAAATGAACCTGGAAAAGCCTTTAGTGGATCTTTAATGCCTCACACCTCTAGTACAATACCTCCTTTATTGTTGATTTACACACTTTTCAGAATCAAGTGTTAACATGTCTAACTAAAGGCAAATGCATTGTGGGAATATTAGCTTGTGACTGTTCTAGTACTTCATTCGTTCCTGGTATTTACAGTGAACTGTCCAGTATGTACTTTAAAGTCCCTCCCCGATCATCTTTTGATGTATTGTCAAAGCGTGATTTTCAATTACAATCATGCTTTTTATTTCCAGAATAAAATAAAATAAAAAGAGTCATTTTCTAGGACATAGTTTCTGCAGAGTGGCAGAAGTTCATTAGAAATTCACCTCTGAGTTATGGTGGGAATGTTGGCACAGAGCATACCCCCCACTGCTGACTGTCAGGACTCCAACTCCCAGCTCCACCCCTGACCACCAGAGGGAGCTCTCTCCAGAATACTGACTGCTTCTCACCAGCTGTACTCCATCATCTCCATTAGTCTCACCGTATTTAAGCCTTCACTTCACTCAACATCTCCGCGAAGTATTGCCTAGTTTATCCCTAGCAATTTCCGAGCGTTTATCCCACGTCAGCCTACTCGTGTTTTGACCCTTGCCTGCTTACTCGTCTTCCTGTCTAGCTCCTCGTCCTTGACCTTTGCCTGGCCACCGACTACGTCTCTGCTTTGCCCCTGTCTGTATTGGATGTTTAATAAACCCTACCTGCTTGCAAATGGATCCAAACGCCTCCGTGCCTTCGTCACAGACGTCACACTGACATTACACTACCTATAACTATATGTGCTGCATTAAGATAATCTTTTGTGCCATAAGGTGTCTTTTATTTTGAAAAATCCTTCAAAAATTTTTAAAAGTATATTTTGCTTTTATATTTTTGTTTCATTTATGCCAAAAAAATCAATAGTTCATTTACATTTATCATTATATCAATCACATTAAAACAGGTCAGTGTCCTATTTTTCAAAGGGTGAAGTTCGGTTTTGTGGCTTCTACTGGGTTGTTGTCGTTGAGAATTCGACCCGAATGGCTCGCTAGCTGTGGAAGGTTGCAGACCGCTGCCCTAACCTGACAGTACTGCTGCAACAAAAATGGCAGCAATGCCAGAGATCCAGCTGTACAGTTTACATCCAGATTCCAGCTCAGGCGAGGAAAACAAAGACGTTCATGGATCTGTTTGTTGTTGTAGCAAAAAAAAAAAAACATAGGTATTTGTCCGTATCCAGACAGCAAGGCTAAGTGGACCCCATATGGTTTTAAAGTGGGCAGAAAATGTGGGCCCTAAATGTGTTGTCTAAAGTTTCCATGGTGGCCCCTCCTGTGTTTGACAACATAAGCTTAAGTGAACACTCAGTGGGTTAGCTCGCTACGCTAGCCAGCCACCCGGTGGACAGCAGAGCTTGCTACACTGAAGCTTGCTTCAGTGTAGCAAGCTTCGAGCTACACTTGCTTCAGTGTAGCTCACTACCTCGCTACAGGTGAGCTCGCTACAGGTGAGCTCCCTGCAGCGGAGGACGCTAGCGCCTTACATTGGAGCTCGCTACAGTGGAGCTTGCTAGCTTGCTACAGCAGAGGTTCCTACAGCGGAGCTCGCTAGCTCGCTACAGCGGAGCTTGCTATAGTAGAGGTCGCTAGCTTGCTATCATGGAGCTTGCTTCAGCAGAGGTCACTTGCTTGATACAGCAGAGCTTGCTAGCTTTCTATAGTGGAGCTCGCTACAGCGGAGGTCGCTAGCTACCTACAATGGAGCTCGCTACAGCGGAGGACGCTAGCTCCCTACAATGGAGCTCATTACAGCGGCTAACTTGATATAGCGGAGCTCGCTAGCTCGATACAGCAGACCTGGCTAGCAAAGCGAGCTAACCCATTGAGTGTTGACTTATACTTATGTGGTCAAATACAGGAGGGGGCACCACAGAAACTGCAGACAAACATATTTGGGCTCCACATTTTCTGCCCACTTTCAAACCCTTCCGGCCCGGCTTAGCCTTGCTGACTGGGTATATTATTGCACCTCTTTGTGTAATTTCAGTGCTAATATTCTGGTGCTAGAAGAAAAAGGATTTCCAACTACCTTTTTGCTGATGCATGACGAGGGGTTGACACACTAAAGAAAAGCTGGGAAGACTTGATCTGTAAAAGACTTATTTTTAGTAAAATTATTACTATAACTGTTGTGCAATTTCTGTAACATAAATCATATCCACAGTGCAATTGCTTCTTCTTTTTTTCATTTTTTCTTTTTTGTATTTTTTTTTATCTCGGCACAATTATTTTGCTCTCTTGTAAATATGTAAATTGTTCCAATTTTTTCTATTTGCAATGCTGCTGTAACGCGGAAATTTCCCCACCGTGGGACGAATAAAGGACTATCTTATCTCTTATCTTATATAAAAAGTCAAAACCGTTCAAAACCGAGCTCTCCAGCTTTGTTTGAACATAGAAATAACCTGTAGTCTTTAATGACGCTGAGCTTCAATACAGTAAAAAGCTTGTGGTGATGTCTGGTTTTGCCTATCTAATGAAAACACTGAGGTGCCTAAGCCCTACAAAGAGAGCCCAAGTGCTCAAAGGAGGGATACTCTTGTGTTCTTTTAGATGCTGCAGGTCTTAGATGCTTAAAACCTGCATGCAGGCGTGTGCAGGATGTTCAGCAGCAGCACATCAAAGACTGCTGTACTTCTACTACGAGCTAAAAGGAGAAAGCAGGTAAAAACTTGGCATTAGCATGCTTCCAGGGTATTACTGCTTAACATGCAAACATGGAGCAAAACCTGTTTTGAAGAATTGGATGCATCTCTGAAAGAACTATGTATCATTTCCAACACCAATCACAGCATTTAACCCTTTAAGCTCCAGTGTTTATGTTCTTTGATTTACTGTAACTTTTCAACACAATAATTCCAGTAGATTGTGAAGAAAAGTGGCTTGATGTGTTTAAGCATCACTAAAAAGCCTCAGGTGTTAAGGCAGGAGTGTCAAACTCAGTCGCACAGGGGGTCAAAATCCAAAACTCACCTTAGGTCGCGGGCCGAACAGGATAAACATTTATTGAACACTAAAACTACATTTTTAAAACTTTAAAATTGTACCTTTTTAACACAATTAGGAGAAATAAAATGGCAAGAATATGATTCCAGAATTATTTAAATTAAACCTTAATTAACTTTCAATGTTTTACTCTTAATAAAAATGTATTTTGTCAGAATTATACAAGTTAAAAACAAGTGCAAGATAACATCAGGCCGTTAATAACAGAAAAATAAAATGATCTGGAGGGCTGGATCCGGCCCTCAGGCCTTGACTTTGACACATTTGGTCAATGCAATATAATTAAATAAGTTGTTCATCTGAAGATGTTAGGACCTGCCACAGAGAATAAAGGAAGAAAAAATGTTTTTTGTTGAAATAATACACAAAGAGTGGCGACAGAAATACAACCAGAAACTGAAAGTTTCCTTTTTTAGCTTGTGATCATTTTCTGTTCAGGTTTACTTTACTTTACTCACTTGTTTGTAGCAAAAATACAAATTTAATATTCTTTGTACTAATTGTTTCCAACACTTTAAATGTTCTACCCAGAATTACGATACCGTCCCGTCTGATCACCAGTTTGTCACACCGTCAACCTTTGACCAAGAAAAGAAAAATCTACTTCTCTTCTCTCGATTTCCTCAGCATTCTTTAACACTAGAATCCCTGGAACTTTCAGCTTCTGCTGCAATGCCCCCCTCCCCTTCTCAAAGTAGTGTTGTGGTGATCACCTTAAACCATCAACAATGACTTCCTGATTTCGCAATGCAGATTGTAAGGTTTAAATTTGTAGGTGAAAGAAGTATTTTTAACACAGAAAAATACAATAAATGAGAAACTGGTGACATGGGGGGGTTGATCCATATTTGATACCACATTTAAACCATCAACAATGACTTCCTGATTTCGCAATGCAGAATGTCAGGTTTAAATTTAAGTTTGACATGTATTCCAGATTCCACCACTAGACGGTCAAGTGGTTATGGCTGCGGACTCACATTCAGAAGGTCATGGGTTCGAATCCCGCTCAGGAATAGTCCACATGAAATATTTGTTTTTACTTTTAAATTTTATTTTTACCTCAAAACTGTTCAATGCAGGTGAAAGAAATATTTTTAACACAGACAAATGCCTTTAAACCATCAACAATGACTGGCTGATTTCGCAATTCAGAATGTCATGTTTAAATTTAAATTTGACATGCATTCCAGATTCCGCCACTAGACGGTCAAGTGGTTATGGCTGCGGACTCGCATCCAGAAGGTCATGGGTTTGAATCCCGCTCAGGACTAGTCCACATGAAATATTTGTTTTTACTTTTAAATTTTATTTTTACCTCAAAACTGTTCAATGCAGGTGAAAGAAATATTTTTAACACAGACAAATGCCTTTAAACCAGGGGTCACCAACCTTTTTGAAACTGGGGGCTACTTCATGGGTACTGGTTCATACGAAGGGCTACCAGTTTGAAATAATAAATTTGCTTAGTTTGCCTTTAGTTCTACATTGTTAATAATAATAATGATATTTCTCTATGTGAAGACTCTGATTTCTCACCATAATTATAATAATGACAACAGGCTAGGAAACAGACTTTATTAATCTCAACAGATCTTGTCAGATTTTGAGGAAATGACCAAATGCAATATTTTTAACAAAATTATAACTATTATTAATTAATTATTTATTAATTAAATATAACTATTATCAGTGGATACTCTCTTCAAACGCTTTAATTCAGTCTCATGTACCCGTCCCTTTATTTTCCTTAAACCTCCGAACAGGTTGATTGACAGATCCCACTGCAGACAAGAATCTGCTTCCATTAAAGATAACTAATAATAAAATGTTATCGGTGTCTCCATGTGGGAAAGGGAGAAGGGGACGCCTCATTCTTTGTTATTAGCTGCATTTCCATCACACATTTGCGCAAAGCTTTATGGAAATTCTTGGAATAAAAAAAAAAAAAAAAGTTTCGAAATGACACTGTTTCCATTAAATTATAATTTTGCGATAAATCAAAAACCAACTCACGCGATAAGTCATTTAAAAACACGGCGATGAACGACAATAAGTATTTTTTTTTATTTCATTCACTAAAAGGGAGCATGTGGGTGACGTCACATCTCTGTCTGGGGCGCGCGTGCAGCGCAGCTCGACTCAGAAGAGAGACAAGTCCGTTCTGCGGTTAAAGGAAAAAGCAGCAAATAAGCATCTGGACCTTTTTTTCTGTCTGAAAACACCGCAGCATAAATTCAAGTTCCTGTCACGGCGCTCGCGCTCACGAGACTTC
>NC_050529.1:25266381-25267385 GCF_002922805.2 Oryzias melastigma
CTCATGAGACTTCAGGCTCCAAGCTGCAAATGTGCGTCTGTAGATGAAGCGATAAGAAAGGACGAGCTGCTGCGTGATTCCGCCAGACCCGCAATTTCTAAAGCGCTTTGACGCTGCGGGAGCTCCTGGTGCGTCGGCTCAGCGGCGCTCAGATCAGACACTTCAGACCAAGAAGCGCATTTATTTAGGAAAAAGTGTTTCCGTTACAATTTGGCGAAAAATGTCTATTTCCTCCTCTAAGCGCAATTTCTTTTTTCGAAACTGTGCTGTTTCCATTAGGAGAATTTATTATCCAAATTCCAATTTGCGAAATTTCAGAGTTAATGGAAATGCGACTATTGATTATCTCGTTAAGGAGAAAACGATTTAAAAAAAGAAAAATACTGGGACAGGCCGTTTTTGGCTTCAGAAATAATGAACATAGTGTGGCGACCCGGGGGTTAGCCCCGCCTTCAGTTCCTAAGACTCATGGGAAGTGGGAAATCATGGTTGTGTTATATTGCTCACCATAAGTGAGGGAGCTGTGAGCAGAATTCAGGTTCACACTGTTTGGCCAGTAATTTGTGTTCAAAATAAATAAGCATTGATTCCGGTTTTAATATACCACGCGGAATCCTTCTTTGGCTTCTCACAATTAATACCTATCTGTCTGTTCTATATGTGGGGCACGGATGTACCTCCGCAGCCAATGAAAGAATGGTTCAGCTTTTGAGTGTCTGTTACAAGTGACGTATCAGTTGAGTTGTTTCAAGATCACCATAAGGGGGTACAACTTATAAATCCATATAAAGGTGGGTGAGACTTAGAAAATTTGCATCACAATAAAATAAAGTTTTCGAGCAGCTCACAAGTGAGTTGTGCTATTCTTAGAAGGGGCCTGCGGGCGACTGATGTGGTGCTCGCGGGCGACCTGGCGCCCGCGGGCGACGTGTTGGTGACCCCTGCTTTAAACCATCAACAATGACTTCCTGATTGCGCAATGCAGAATGTCATGTTTAAATTTA
>NC_050529.1:25269195-25382670 GCF_002922805.2 Oryzias melastigma
AAAGCAGGAAAGCCAATACTTGTCCACATGCATCAGGTAACTACAACCCCCACACAACCTGTTAGTTCAAATACACATTAGGTACTAAATGCTGCATTAACATGTACATGGGCAAGTTAATGGCTCATCAGTTACCCACCATGACACAACAATGGGCTCTCGGACTAAAGGGGGGGAACTCTTCCCTGCGCAAATTTGCGCAGGCTTAGGAATTCTAGTGTTAAGGGAAGCTTCATTTTTGAAACCATACAATCTGTTTTGAGTCAAATGTAACATGAGATCTGGTGCTGGAGCTGTGTGGATTGCAGAGGAGCTGTAAGCTCCTTGACATCTTCTCCTCACTGACAGCTAACAGGAACCAGTAACTTGCAGTCTTTAAACACCTCCCACCATCTCTTGTTCCTCTTCCAGTCTACCTCATTTGCTCTGACTGTTGTGGGAATAATTACATTTCCAGTCTGGCACAATTTAGGAAACTCGTGTAAGAAATCTAAATAAATGATGACCTTCCTTAAAATCCCCCCAGCAGAGTTTCAAGAGTCCCAAACACAGAGCCAACATGAAGGTATGTTTTTTTCTTAAATGGGAACGTCCTTCTGGACAGAAGCTCTTAGGGCATGGGTCAAAGTCGGATCCAGCCCGCTGGGTGATTATATCCCGCCCTCCAGATCATTTTATTTTTTTTTATTATCGGCACAATGTCGTGTTTTCTTTTTGTCCCTTACATCAAACTGTTTTCCTAACAGAAAGGATTCAATACAAATAAACAATTATGCATAATACTGAAATGATCATAAATGGTAAATGGTAAATGGCGTATACTTGTATAGCGCTTTCTACCCTCCTTCGAGGGCCCAAAGCGCTTCACAGTCACAGACCCATTCACCCATTCACGCACACATTCACACACTGGTGGTGGCTCCGCTGCCGAACACTGGCGCCAACCTCCCACCAGAGGCAATTCGGGTTTCAGTGTCTTGCCCAAGGACACTTCGACACATGGGTGGGCAAGGCGGAGTCGAACCAGCTCACTTCTGATCAGGAGTCGACCGCCCTACCACTGCACCACGGCCGCCCCTACATACTCTGTTCATGTTGTGCTCCACGTGTGGTGAACCGCTCCACACCCGCACCTACTTAGTGGAACCTCCCACACCGGTATACTGAGCACTCATACTCAGCACAAAGGAGCCTTCACGCGCAGCTTGCAGAGAAAAAAAGGCTAAAAGCTTAAGAAAGTGATAAAAAAAGAGCACGGCTCCCAAGAAGGAGTCAGAAGGGAAACAGTCGTAAAACTGTGTCATGATCCATGACTGTTGTCACAGTAGATCGGTCAACATTGCCGTAAAGTTGCGATGAAAATGTAAAGCTGCAAAGTGAGCAACAAATCTCGGCATTGATTGAATTTGCATTAATAGTTGCGATCATGAAATCCTGGAGGGATTGACTTATATGAAACTTTTAGATCCAAAGGAGCTGCGGGAATTTCCCAGGAGGGAAATGCAGATGAAGAACACACAGCCAGTCTGCTACACGCACACTTACACACAGCGAGCCTGCATGGAGAAATGTCATCAGCTCTGCATTTTTCTACATTTTGGCACAGTCCAAGACAAACTGATTTTTCAATTTTCTACATGTTGGCGAGATAAATCATTTTTTCAACGATTCATCATATTGTTACATCCTTACCTATTGCATCACATTCTCATTCCCAACATGTCACATTTTGACGTATAAGGACCCCTCCGTGTCAAAATCTACGTTTGGGTGTCTCCAACTCGTTGTTTTTGACATCCAATTAAATCAAGGCTGTCCAACCTGCAGGCCGCAAACCGGTGTCGGTCCAGAACAGGGACATGGACCGCAACGGTCTCCTAACCCTAACCTTAACCTGGTACTGGACAGTCGGTACCGTAGGTGGATCAGTACTGGTTCTGAATGCAGTCCCAGATGCGGACCAGGCTAGGGTTAGGGTACTGGTACCAGCAGCGCACCGAGGTTCGGTCCACGATAAAAAGTTACATTTTTAAAGTTTTAGAAACAATGGGAGTAGAAAAGAATACGTCATGCACCAAATCATATTTGTTTAAAAAAGGGGAGAAGATATTTGCACCTTATCAATGTGTGATTGCATAAACCACACGTGTCAAAGTTAAAAAATTCTGGTTTTAAAGTGTTAAAATGTAGTTTTAGAGTGTTCAATAAATGTTTATCCTGTTCGGCCCATGATAAGGTGTGTTTTGGATTTTGGCCTCTTGTGTGATTGAGTTTGACACCCTGACTTGTAACGACTCGGCATGCAGTCAGCTTTAGTTTTCCATCCTGCATTATTCTGGAAGGTTAAGGGTTAAGGATCGGTCCTGAACAGAACAGCATCAAATGCAGACTAGCTGGTAACAAGGTGATTAAAAATGAGCTTTCATGAGTCCCATCTTGCACACACTAATACACATTCCAGAATACTGTATGTACAGTCAGTCTTTTTAAATATTAGATAATAACAATCTATGCCTGTAAAAGGAACTCTGTTTTTAGAATGCTTTGGTGGTGAAAATGTCCTTGTTCTATAAGCTGAGGAGTATATTAACATTATTAAAGCTTTCAAATGAGGTTTTGTTTCCATCCACCTATTGGCCTATCATTATCCAGACTAACTGACACTCCAGCAGTAGATTTTAAGGGAGGAGGAGGTTTTATATGAGCTAAAGAATCAATATTTTTCTGTGCAATTTTAAATATATTTTGTAGTTTTTATATATTAACTGATTATTTAATAAATACAATCATATTCACCTATATGATCATTTCTCTCTCTAATGTCATGAGTTACCATCTGTAAAGTGATCTGGGAGCATTGTAGTGATCAAATTCCTCCTTATTTCAAGAGAAAACCTGAACTACTACTGAGTCATTCACGGTGGAGAGGTCCTCACTCAGTGAATGTTCACAGGTTTTTACATGCTACAACATTTTAGAGACACAGTGAAACTCTTTAGTGTCTCAGAACCTGCTGAGCCTGAAAACTACAGTTTGCATTCTTCACTCTGTTTTAAAACACCATAAAACAGAGAGGCTGGCCCTGCCAGCAGTTACAGCTCAAATGGAAGTGCTGAGAGCTGAATGTGGATGCATGGGCTGCTATAGCTCACAAATGAAAACAAACGAGAGCGAAAGAGCAGCACGTTCTGAGCAGTGGATACATGAACAACTGTGGGGATTCAGTCTGAAAGTGGGAACTGATACTATTTATGTGGGCTGAGTTTTAGACACCAGTAACTGAAAAAGCTGTTGTTGCCCTTCAATGGGGAATCACTCATTATTCAAATAATATGACTAATGTCTGCCTCCACTTTCTAGCCATGAAAAGGCTCATTACTAAATATAAAATCCCCTCAGTTGACACTATTTTATATCACTCTACTTTAGTCATAAACAATAACTTAATACGTTTGTTTTTTTGTTTCTATTGTTGTGGACTAAAATTACAGTCATTGATGTTTTAATCAATAGTTTACAGTCATTGATGTGACAGTCATCAGGGGGGACAGTGAGTGGTGTTATAGTCACAAGTGTTATAGTCATCTGTGTTAAAATCATTGATATTACAGTCATCGATGTTACAGTTATCAGTGTTATAATCAAAAGTGTTACAGTCAATAGTGTTCCATTCATCTGTATTTCAGGCATCAGTGTTACAGTCACTGATGGGAGGTTACAGTCAGCAGTTGCTTTAGTCATCAATGATTAAGTTATGATTGTTCTAGTTATTGTTGTTCTAGTCTCAGTGTGACAGTCATCAGTCATTTCCAGCCTGAAGAAGGCAAACAACCTTCACCAGACTGGACAAACAGAAACGATCCTTCACCATAAGCCAAGCTTATTTAGATAGACAAGTCTGTCCTTCAACAATAGCATAGTGGTCAACAGACCATTGGTCGAGGGTTTTCAGATAATACCCCATACCCAGGATGCAATAATAGTGCAGCTGTGCGTGGGGGCCATCATGATCTAGGATTAGATTATCTATAAAGGAAAGGTTTGGTTAGAATTCACAAAGGCCCACAAACCAGATGAGCTAAATTACTTTAACTTTGAGTGAAAATCTTTACTAAAGAATAGTGTTTACATTTAAATATCTATTATTTACAGCACACATTTAAAAAAATGCATGAAATGAAACAACTCCAGCTGTAAGTCTGTTTAATCAGAAGCATTTCATGTGGGCGTGGCCATCTGCACTTTTTCACGGCGTGCTTGTTTATATATAGGAAGACAAGTAGAAATTCAGAAAAAAATTAATGTTAAATAAAGAAAAAAATATGCACTTAAGTAAATACAAATATACATGTAGGAATACAGAAATGTTTTTGATATTTACGTTTGTACTTCTCAACGAACAGTTTTAAAAGCTGCACCAAAGACTTTCTGTGTCCTCCTTTTAGGGCTGCCACGATATGTCAACTAATCAACTATTAAAATAGTCGAAGACTAATTTAATAGTGGATTAGTCCTTACTTTATATTCAGTCAGAGTGTGGTTGAACAGTTGAACAAAGTTGTGAGCGTTCAGCACCAAAAAATTCACTTTTTCTATATTTGAGTCAATGAGACCAAAACTTTATCTTTAGTGAAAATAGTTCCTCGTTTCAGATGTCATTTAATTGTGTTATTGTTTAGTAATCTCACACCGTAGTGATTCTCTCTCTGTACGTTTTTCAGCACGTGAAAACTCAATCACACTTTTAGAGATTTGAACAATCTTAGCATCAAATCGTTTAGCTCGTTCAGGACATTACTGCTTGTATTTGTGATATTCATAAACTTTATCGTTTTTTACATGTAGAGCAAAATAAGTAAGAAGTAAGAAATGAATGAGAAAGTCCCAAATTTCAAAATTGTAAATGTATTCATGGGCTATGTGTAATACTTCATAGTATTTTTTTTAATTGGAGTTTACTAAATATTTTAGCAACATGCTAAAGTTTTTGGCTAATGTGTTGTCTACTGAGGTTTTTATAGATTAACTTAGAGTTTAGCTTAATTTGAGCAACATGCTAACATTTCTGACTAATTTAGTTTACTGAGGTTTTATAGGCTAATTTGGAGTTTAGCTCATATTTGAGCAACACTCTAAATATTTTTGCTAAATTGGCTTATGTTAGGGGATTTTAAGCAATTTTACTAAAAAATTGTCTGAAATTTAGGTCAACTCTTTCATAGTTCTTTAATGAAATTTCCAGGTTTTTTTTTTAGCAAATGTAACATTTTGCTAAGAGGAATACCAAAGTGTTTGACTGAAAGAATGTACTTTAATCTGATTTGGTGTTTGGACCTCTCCCTAATGCATTTCTGGTATAACCTGTTTCCTCCTCATTCCCTGAATGACAGACCAAGAGCTGCTGGTGGTTTTCTGTCAGGGATTTGAGTGGAGCTGGTGTCAGTTGTTGAGGAAGCTGGGAGGACGTATGAATAGGAGTCTGTTACCGGGTACCTTCATCTGGAGCACCACAGATTGATGCTGAGCAGCGTGGACAGACCTTCCCTGACACGACTCTTGCTGATTCAAAAGTTAAACACAAACACAGACTTTTTCCAGATCCATTGCATCATCTAACAAGGAAAGCTGAGTAAATTCTGATTATAAATGTAACATTTAATTCAAATACATTTCATTGCCATGAAACCATTAGTTTATTTTCACATCTATTATTGCAATGTTCACATTAGCATTCAGTTGATAGCCAGAAGAGACATTTCTAAACTGCTTTGAAAATGTCAACATCAACTTTGTTAATAAAGCTTTAAGACTAAAATGATAAACGTGGAGCCAGTTAAGACCAAAATAAAGCAAGTCCAATATGAAGACTTTAAACAGGTGTTCTGACTGAACATTAACTTGGTGTCTGGGGTTTCCAGCTCATCAGCCCGACACTTCAGGCAGGAATCACGGCTCCTCTCCCTCTCTCATCCTCAACAACCAATCAGGCTTACGCAGCAGGTCCAGAAAAAATGGCTTTTCCAAAGGACCTGCAATTTAAAAAAGAAGATTACATTAAAATACTAACTAATGAACATATTCCACATAAATCTCTGAAATCTGTCCTAGTGATCTGTCTGTATTCTATATTCCATGGTGAAATTACTTTAGTCTGCGTTGTATTCCCTTGTAGATCTGCCCACTGTTCTTCTGGAAAAAAAACTAAAAACTTGACCTGGAGGGGAAAACGTTTACAGATTTGAACTCAACAAGGTATTTTAAATATTATTGGAGCTCATCACTTTAAGTGTCAGTTTATGTATATGGTGTTTTTACACCAGATGCCCTTCCTTTGCAAGGCCCAGGGGAACCAAGCAGTAGCATCAAGGGTCTACAGACCTCCACCGGCCCATTGAGACATCCAGCCGCTATTACTATCTTTGGTTAATATTTGGGATTAGAAGAATAAGGGATTTATAGCTGGGTAAACTCTGGCTCTCCTCCCCTAAGCACTGGCTTTTGCTGTGATTGGTAACATTTTGATAGGAACGATTGTGAATTTAAAATGATATGGAATTCTAATCAGAGGTAAATACATTAGTCAATTGGTAAACAGGACGCCATCTCCCCCCAAACATGGTCTAGTTTTATTTTGAAGATTATCCCGGTATTGTATTGTGTAACGTGTTCACTGTTTCCTGTCTCCGCGCGATCACTGATGTGACTTGCTGTGAAGGCCGGGAAAATACACTGACTTATATGGAGGGTTTTGTGAAATCCATCCATCCATCTTCTTGTCCGCTTCTTCCCTTTCGGGGTCGCGGGGTGCTGGAGCCTATCCCAGCTACTGATGGGTGAAGGCGGGGTTCACCCTGGACAGGTCGCCAGTCTGTCACAGGGCCTCAATCACACACACATTCACTCTCACATTCACACCTAGGGGCAATTTAGAGTCACCAATTAACCTATGAAGCATGTTTTTGGACGGTGGGAGGAAGCCGGAGTCCCCGGTGAAAACCCACGCATGCACGGGGAGAACATGCAAACTCCACACAGAAAGGTCCCAGCCGGGATTCGAACCAGGGCCTTCTCGCTGTGAGGCAAGAGCGCTAACCACTGCGCCACCGTGCAGCCCCTGGTTTTGTGAAATATTATCCAAATATTTAGTTTAATTGGTGGACTAGTTGGACCATAACTCACAAAATCAAGTGGCTTCACTGTCACGTCTCTGTACGTCCCCGTGGAGCTGCAGCTTCTCTCCCTGTCGCTCCTTCGCTCTCTGGCGGCTCTGTGCCCGCTCAAGCCCCGCCCCCTCCCGTTTCTCCCGGTGTTTAGGCTACCGGGAAATTAGTGCGATAAACACCGTGGGGGGATTCTATTTACTCTAGAATCGTTATTGCATCTTTAAAACATGGTCAGTTTCAGCACATTTTCTGTTTACATTTCCTCTTTACTTTGTTACATTTAAAGACCGTGTGAGCTGTTGCATTTTCAGAAAACCCTTCAGCAGTTAAAGTCCATTGCGTCCCAATTTTCATCAAAAAGCCTTCACACCAGCATTATTACAGGTAATGCAACTTTTCTAGTTTAATCGTGTTTTAATACCAGAATATAAAGAAAGACAGAGGCTGCATGATTCAATAAGTTTAATAACCTATCTTCTTCGTTTTCTTTATTTTTAGTTAGTTTAAAGCTAATGATGGTTAAGATGTGTGCTTTATGTACTGTTTGCACACGACCCGATTAGTCGACTTATCATAAAAAATAATCGTGATTAGTCAACCATTAAGATAATTTTTCGTGGCAGCATCACCTCCTTTTAGATGCTGCTGTGGCGTTTTGTCTCCATGTTTGCTGAGGTTTTATGAAACTTAAGTTATTTCTTGACCAACATTTTACATGATTAAGGTTTTATTTGTGAATACCAGTTTACCATCTAGAGGTCCCTCTGCCCAAGACAGACTGTGTTCTGGTGCAGCAGCAGTGGGTGGGGTTCTTCCTTACTGCCATTCCTCACCTTCCCAAACACACCAGCATTCCCGGTGTTTGTTTGCAGCTAGTGCACTTTGTCTGTCCAACTCCATCCATACATGTTTGTTATTTTAGTACTGTGAGTAAAACGCGTTGCAATTGCAACTTTTTATCTTCAGCAGCTACAAAGTGATTTAAACTGAAAGAAATGTTGGAAGATTTTGTCAGCATGAAGTCGTGTCATTGCATCATGCAATGTATCCGTTCAAAAACAACCAAATGATCGGCGATGGATTGGTTTGATAAAAAATATGTTCATATTGCTGCAGTGTAGAACGTGGGTGGTCTCTGCTCTTTTGTTTGTGAAGCTCTACTTTTATGACAGCTAATATTTTCTGTGTGAGGAGCAACAGTTGCTGAGATCCAACTCTGCAAAACCCAGTGCCCAGAGGAAAACCCCAACTTCCTGTTTGGCGTATCCTGTTGACAGCTGGTCAAGAGAGGAGACCGAGTCGTCTGGCACATGTGTCTCCACCTTACTGTGAGAGACAGAAAGTAAAAAAAGACTTCAAGAAATCGTACTGTTTGAGTTTCAACACAGTATTTGATAGTTAAGTAATGCTTAATTATACATTAACTAATATTAGTAAAACGTACCTTATGATAAAGTGTAACCAAATTGTGTTCTATAATGGTTGTTTATGACAAAAGTTCCCCCTAATACTATAATGTGGGGGTCTCAAACTCAATCACACAGGGGCCAAAATCCAAAACACACCTTAGGTCGCAGGCTGAACAGGATAAACATTTATTGAACACTAAAACTACATTTTAAAACTTTAAAACTGTAACTTTTTAACGTATTTATGAACTAGATATATAGCATTAGCTGTGATAATGCTAGTGTGAATGCTGTAAGCTGAATTTGGCTGCTGAAGATGCTGTAATTGATAGCTATAATCACTGAAGCTGATAGCTGAAAACACTGAAGCTGATAGTTAAAAACACTGAAGCTGATAGCTAAAAACACTGAAGCTGATAGTTAAAAACACTGAAGCTGATAGTTAAAAACACTGAAGCTGATAGCTCAAAACACTGAAGCTGATAGTTAAAAACACTGAAGCTGATAGCCAGCTAAAATATAAGCTAAATGCCAAAACAGCCCAAAAAAAAAACTAAGAAAAAACTTTAGGATAGCCAAAACAGCAAGCATGTAGCCGAAAAATAGCTGAACTTCAAAATAGCCTAAAAAAATTAAAAAAGCCTAAATTTGCTAAAATGGCAAGTAGCTGAAATATTAGCTAAACTCCAAAAAAGCCTAAAAAACGTAATAAATGCCAAAATGGTCCAAAAAGCTAGTAGAATGCCATCATAACTTTCAACTTTACTACACTTACAACTTCACTACTTACAAATGGGAACTAAACCAATAAACTTGATACTTGATACTTGAAACTCTGACTCCATATACAATACCGGGATAATCTTCAAAATAATACTAGAGCATGTTTGGGGGGAGATGGCGTCCTGTTTACCAATTGACTAATGTATTTACCTCACTCCAGGTCTGTTGGTTATTTATGAAGTTGTTTGTTTGTTATATTTTCTGATTAGAATTCCATATCATTTTAATTTCACAATCGTTAGGGGAGGAGAGCCAGAGTTTACCCAGCTGTAAATCCCTTATTCTTCTAATCCCAAATATTAACCAAAGATAGTAATAGCAGCTGGATGTCTCAGTGGGCCGGTGAAGGTCTGTAGACCCTTGATGCTACTGCTTGGTTCCCCTGGGCCTTGCAAAGGAAGGGCATCTGGTGTAAAAACACCATATACATAAACTGACACTTAAAGTGATGAGCTCCAATAATATTTAAAATACCTTGTTGAGTTCAAAACTGTAATGTGTGTTTTTTCTTTTTAGACAATTTTGTAGTTTAGCTAATATTTTAGCAACATGCTAGCTGTTTTGGCTAATTCAGTATTTTTTCAGTTTTTTAGGCTATTTCTGAGTTTAGCTTGTATTTTAGCTGCATGCTAGCTATTTTAGCTAATTTAAGAAAAATTTTAGGCTATTTTGTAGTTTAACCAATATTTCAGCTACATTCTAGGTTTTTTGGCTAACTTTGGGTTTTTTCATTTTTTGTAGGCTAATTTGGCATTTAGCTAATATTTTAGCAGGCTATCAGCTTCAGTGATTTCAGGTATCAGCTTCAGTGTTTTCAGCTATCAATTTCAGCATCTTCAGCAACCAAATTCATCTTACAGCATTCACACTAGCATTATCGCAGGTAATGATATACAGTATATCCAGTTTTTAGTTAGTTTGAAGCTAGTGATGGTTAAGATCTGTGCTTTACATTCAGTTTGCGCATGACCCAATTAGTCGACTAATTGGAAAAATAATCGATGAGTAGTCGATTACTGAAATAATTGTTTGTGCCAGCCCTGCTGTGTGGTGTAACTGTGGTCTAGTGATGTAAAAGTGGGCAAAGAAAATGTTCCTATCCTCTACCAGTGCGATGTCACCTTCAGTAGGTACAAAGTTAGTCCTGTAGGTGGTGAAGTTCTGGACTGGACTGACTGCCTTGATTGGAGAGAGTTTTTTCAACCATGTTTCTTTTGACCTCTAAGAATGCTGTAACCTTCGTCTTTTCTCATTAAAACTGCAAATCTTGCATTTTCTAACTTACTGAAAAATTATTCTAAATAATCCATGAGCATTTTTAAACAGACCCTGTCTAAATCATTTTTTAAATTGTAATAATTTACTGTTTTAATAATGTATGAATCAATAATATGTGTCATATTTGTTTTATACAAACGATAAAAGTGGCTTCAAACATGCTCCAACTAATAAATAAACTAAATTTTAAAAATAGCATAAATTTATTTTAGAAGATTATAAGCATTTATTAATCTTTATAAAGTCTTAAAAATTAGTAACAAGCTAAAGAAAAACTGCTAAATCGTTTAACAGTTTTCAATGGCAGTTATCCAGCATGGTCAAAGTTTTATTAAGCTGCCGAGTGAGTATTGCAAAAGCCCGATACAAGTTTTAACATGTTAAGTATGAATCACCGTGGTCTAAAAACATTTTTTGGTTTCAGCATTTCCCAGAACAAGATATTTCATCATCAGAGCTGCTCGAAATGCCCCGGGCTGTTAATGTTTGCAAGTGGAGGGAGTGGCGTATTTTATTTAAACTTCCTGTGAACGATAACGAACTCTCGACGCGCCAATGTGCCGTGGAGTCCAGCAGGTACCTGTTGGATGCTAAGACATGCATTCCTCTCATCATACTGATTTACAACTCAGACACAGATGAGTGAAACTGGAAGGTTGTGATGTCACATGTCAAAGCTGGATCATAGACCGTACATAGAGGGAACTGGACTGATCATCCCCTCCCCCCTGGCGGTCCAACAGGAAGTACCCACTGGTCCCAGAAACCCCAAATCCCATAGAGTTCTATAGAGAAATAAACAGCTGTTACTCAGTCATTCTGTTAATCAGAATAACCATTCTTGCTCTGCTGTCTCTTTTTAACATGTTCTTGCTAAACCTAATTTTTTTTTATGATTTATTTTCTTTATTGCAAATTATTCAAGTTATAAACTATCTAATCAGACGCCTCAATTAGAGCATGTGGTGCCCGCTGCCACCACCTGCTCTAATTTAGGCGCCTGATTGGCTGGTTTATAACTTGATTAATATGCGATAAAAAACAAAAACATTAAGTTTGGCAATTACAGAGAAAACCTAGTCTCTAGGCACAGTCAGGGGCCGGAGGGGATCTGGTTTGGGGACCACAGGATTTCCTCTCTGCTCTTTGCAGATGATGTTGTTCTGTTGGCTCCATCGAACCAGGACCTCCAGTATGTATTGGAGCGGTTTGCAGCCAAGTGTGAAGCAACTGGGATGAGGGTCAGCACCGCTAAGTCTGAGGCCATGGTTCTCGACCGGAGAAAGGTGGTTTGTCCTCTCTCGGTGGGTGGAGTGCTCCTGCCTCAGGTGGAGGAGTTTAAATATCTTGGGGTCTTGTTCACGAGTGATGGAAGATCGGAGCGTGAGATCGACAGGCGGATTGGATCGGCGTCCACCATCTTACGGTCCCTGCACCGGTCCGTTGTGGTGAAAAGAGAGCTGAGCCAGAAAGCAAAGCTCTCGATTTACCGGTCGATCTTCGTTCCAGTACTCACCTATGGTCATGAGCTCTGGGTCTTGACCGAAAGAACAAGATCCCGACTACAAGCGTCTGAAATGAGTTTCCTCCGGAGGGTGGCTGGACGCTCCCTTAGAGATAGGGTGAGGAGCTCGGTCACCTGGAGAGAGCTCGGAGTAGAGCCGCTTCTCGTCTGCATTGAGAGTCTGTCTGTTTTTAAGCTGGTGTTTGCAAATGTTCATCCTGAAGTATCCTCTGGAGCTTCCTCCAAACACTTCCACACAAACACAGAGAAAAACCCTTGTATCTATCCATGTTTGTATACATGCATCTGTGTCTGCGATTAAAACTGTAAATTGTTAGGACTGAAGGAGGAAAAGTGCATAATATCGCCAATGAATAATGTAGTGGAGGGATTTATATGTGTGCATGCATGAGTGTATTTACACAAGGCTAGCTCTGTGTGAAGGATGACTGCAGAACTTATGAAGCTGTTTATTTAAGGACAGATGTTGAGGAAAGAGGAAAACATTGTGTGAATCAACTGACCTGCATGAAGACTTGAACCTGATCTTCAATAATCTCTGAGAGCCTGACGGAGAAACACTCTCTTGAAAAAATGTGCATTATGTTCAGCAACAGAGACAGGATGTGACAGACAGACATTTTTAAAAGACACCTTTTATGACACAGAAGTTCACTTTACATTTAACCTTTTAACTTCCAGAGCTCCAGAATTTATGTTCTTTCTGTAACTTTTCAATTGTTAACGAGATAATTCCAGTAGATTCTGAAGGAGAAAAGCGGCTCGTCGTTTAAAAGTTAATCGTGTTAGCTTTTAAAACCTTAAAGTATGTTAAAAGATTTTGTGTTTAAGCATCACCGGCGATGTTGATACACTAGGTCAGGGGTCGGCAACCCAAAGTGTCGAAAGAGCCACTTTGGACCAATACAATAAAAACCAAATGTGTCTGGAGCCGCATTGATTGAATCAGCTTTTAAAAGTCGTACACTGGTAGTAACACATGGAGAATGTATCGAATAAACGATTATTTCTCCTGCTGCGTGTCCTCGTGTCTTATAAGCTACATTTCTGGCCTCATGACAAGTTGGTGAGACAATGCAGCGTCAAATTATCTGACAAAAGCCGAATAGGCTCATGATGAACATTTGAACTTTTTTTTTGACATCCCTCAATGACACAACGAGAGGGGGTCCTGATCAGTCTCTCCCTCATTCTCACTCCAGGTGCAGGAATAATTCAAACATAACAGGACAAAATCACAAATGTTCAACAAATGTTCAACAGTCAGACAACAAAACACGTTGACGAAAACCCAAACTTAAATCCAATTTCAGTCAGACAGGCAAAAGAATGGGTAACCCACAATTCCTTGCGCTGCCAGACCGACAGCAAGCCCAGCGCGTGTCTGCGACCATCACTACAATATGAATGAATTACCGTTTGTTTCATTGCTTTGATGAAATTAAAGAAATACGATTTTTGATGTCATTTTTATTTAGAGGATTTGAAAAAAAAAAAGACAAAAATGTAACGTGCACCTTTAAGGTGCTTCCACACTGGCCGCGTCAATCAATCAAGTGAACACTTTCAATGAAGAGTCAATATAAACGCGTGCACACCTAAATTCCTGCCCTCCAAGTCTGGAGCGCGCGTGAGTCTTATAGTCAGACATTTAAAAGGACAGAGTTGTGAAAACAAAAGTCTTCAGAAAGATTTGGGGGATTTTCAACACTTTTACTTTAGGTTCTCCCTGTTGTAGATGCAGATGAGCGCTAATGAACAGTAAAAATACAATCGAAGGAGAGTCTCCTCCCCGCCACGCACCGCACGCGGCCGGTGTGTGAGACCTGCACATCGCCGCGCTCAGCAGGTGGTATCCACACCGGAGCAGCGCGGTCACGCACGCAGTGGCGGGGAGGAGATTCTTCTTCTATTCTTCTTCTACTGTTCATTAGCGCTCATCTCATCTTGGTGTCATATTAACCTGACCGGACACAAACCGTAATGATTCATTTCTCCTTCGTGATCACGTTTGGTACTTCTGTGCTTTGAAGCAGACTCCGCCCACAAGCAGCTCCCGCGCTGAATCTTCAATCCGGTTCAAGATTTCCACGCACAGTTACAGGTCTGAGCTGCCGCGACTGTGCGTGGAAATCTTGAACCGGATTGAAGATTCAGCGCGCTCAATGCGTGCCGATTTGTACGTGGAGCTCGTGACCCGACTTCAAAACCCGCGTAGCAACGTGCGCTCACGTGCGCTCCAGACGCACGGGCAGGAATTCTGCTGTGCGCTGACTCAGACGGCGTGGAAGCATCTACACTCCTCTCACAACAACTGGAAAACGTAAAGGATGTTTGTGTCATGTTTGTCCTCCTACAGAAATCGTATTAAAACAAAAATATTGTGGCAGCCTGACTGTTAATTTAGAAATAGTTCCTTGTTAGTGGGTGGAGTTAGTGTCTGTTCTTGTGTTGCATTATGGGACTTGAGTGTTTTACCGGCACCATGAGTGAGAGTGGTGTGTGTATGAGTCAGGGTCCTCACAGTGTCTGCTGTTCTGTGGTTCGGAACTGCTAAAAAAAATGGAAGTCAAGAAGTTGACACCAGCAGGTCTCCATGGCCTGCGTGTGCGCTTCTTACTCCAACCGAGAAGAATCGTACAGTGTCTGGGACACAAGTGATGTCTGGATTAAATCTGCCAGTCATCTGTGGCTCTGCTCCCACCCAAATCGCTACAATATATGTCCTTCCAACATTTTAAATTATTATCAAAACATTTCTGAAAAAGCGCCACTGAGCCGCATGCCGGAGCCGCATGCGGCTCCGGAGCCGCAGGTTGCCGACCCCCGCACTAGGTTCTGGATAGATTTGGTGCACTAGGTTCTGGATAGATTTGGTGCGTACGGTAACATTTGATCAATTAGTGAGAAAGGCAATTGCCGTTTTCTTTTTCTTTTATTTACTTATTTGTTCTTTTTCCCTTCTTTGTTCTCAGTAGTCTAACACTGCTGGGTTTTGTTATTTTAGTTTGGATCTTGGTAGTCTTGATTTGCTGGCTTTGTTTATTTGTTTTCTGTATGTAGTTTAGGTTAGGAGCTATGTCAAAGGTTGGCTGGTTCTCTAGTATAGAAGCATATCAAGTCTTTCTTTACTCTTTTCTGACTTTCTTTTCTTTCTGACCCAGATGAGGGGTCGGCAGATGGCAGCGCCGACTACCAAGACCGAAGTTCAGGGATGGAGGTACGTCTGCAGGCGCAGGAGGATGAGATCACGCTGCTGAAATCCTCCCTGGCTGATGCCCTGCGCAGGATCCGCATTCACGATCAGCTGCTCCCGTTGCTGAAGCAGCAGCTAATAGCAGGTGGGTGCTTTGACATTTGGCCTTGGGTCTTACGTTCTGTTCTTGGAAAATGAAAGGACACCACCGGGAAAAAACCCAATAATGGATCATCCACTTTGAACTCCTTAGTGAACCCCGGTGCTGCCAGGGTGCTGAACCAGGTGTGCTGCTCAGATGGTTGCAGCAGCAGGAGGTTCTCCGGTGTTGATGGGATTCCTCACTCTGCTGCCACTCCAAGGTGATCTGAACTCAAGTCTCCAAGCTTTGCTGCTGTGTACCTCACCTGAACAGGATGTAACGGATCAATCTGTTTCACATTAACTTTGCAGCAAGATTAGATGGTGTCAACCGTTTTCTGTATTAAAAAAAAGTTCAAAGCCTTTATCTACGTTAGTGTTAACACAACAATTCTTAACCCAAAAAACAGATACGGTTAATGCTAAAATCTCTAACCGTGAGTCAGGGCCGGCCCTGGGCAGCATGGCGCCCAAGACAAACCAGGATTTCAGTCCCACAAGGGGCCAAAATCCAAAAATCACCTTAGGTTGCGGGCTGAACAGGATAAACATTTAATGAACACTTTAGAACTACATTTTGAAAACCTAAAAAATCTAACTTTTTAACGCTGACCGAACCTTGGGACCCGGCCGGTACCTGGTAAAACGTCCGGAACCAGTACTGATCCGCGTCCGGTACCGACTGTCTGGTATCAGGTTAAAGGGTAACCAAACCAGGAAGTTGGGGGCTGACTCCACCCACTGCCGAAATTTGAATATCCAGTCAGAGGGGCGGGGCTTGGAGGCAGGACTGTTATCATTACTAAAGCTGCAGATCATGACGTCAGACTTCTGAAATTTACATGGTTTGACCAATCACAAAATTCAACTATAATACCTCAATTCAACCTCCAGGGGGCAGCACACAGGCAATTTTTGACTATATTTTTAATTAAACAGTTTTATTTAGATTTGTCCAAAATGTGGCTATGACCAACAGACAGCACTTTTAAAGCCTCATTTATAGAGATCAACAGACAAAAAAAGTTAATTTAGGGTTTGGTTACCCTTTAAGGTTGGGGTTAGGATACCGGTGCGGTCCATGTCCCTGTACTTGACTGGACCGGTTCTGGTGTGCGGCCCAGAGGTTGGGGGCCTTGATTTAATTGTATGTCAAAAAACAATGAATTGGGGACACCAAATCGTAAACTTATGACACGGAGGCGTCCTCCTTACACGTCAAAATGTCATGATTTGGGAATGAGAATGTGATGCAATATGTTATCATTATCTGATCGTTGGTAACAAAAATCTAAAAAATCTGGAGGTCCAGATATAATCACCCAACGGACCTGATCCGGCCCCCAGGCCTTGACTTTGACACGTGATTTAAAGGCTTCTTGAGCGTCCTTGATGACTATCAAAGGAAGTGACTCCAACAGACGGAACTTTTCCAGTTTGGTTTAATATTTCCCAGTGAGCTTTCGTCCTCTGACTCAGGGCTCTCAAACTCAGCCTACCTGGGACCACTGAAGGCAGATTCTGGCCATTGACGTCAATAACAATGGACAGCTTATAATCCTTTTTTTTAATATATTTTTTCTTGATCGCCACTTATTGAAGTTATTAACTGACCAATCAGATGCCTCAATAAATGCATGTGGCTCCTGCAGGCCCCGCCTCCAACGTTTGATTGACAGATTCCTCTGCGCCGTTTTTAGTGGGAGAGGGTGTGGGCTCTGAACAAGCCGGAACAAGCTCACTCCTGATTGGTTGACAGTAGTTCTTCTAAAAACGTTTTTTTTTTTTAAGGAATGGAGATGCCGGGATTGAACCCGGGGCCTCATACATGCAAAGCATGCGCTCTACCACTGAGCTGCATCCCCTGTACTTCCTCTAAAAAACGTGACTCAGACCAACTCAGACTAATCGCTGTCCACGGGTTGCAATCGCTGTAGACTATCAGGAAGTGACAGTGAAGGCTCTGGCCTTCGCTCTAGGTGGGAGGTAATGCATTCCCTATGGGGGACCTCAACGCTACCTATGTCCAGTTCTTACTAAACGGTCTGTGATTCTGACTGAGGCTGGGTCATATGGGCTTCCATTTGTGCCCAAAACATGTTTCTGCATCCACTGTCTATGTCTACTGAACAAGTTTATTGAACATGTTTTTATGTCTATGTACTACTAATCAATATCTACGACAAGAACTAATGACGCTAGCAACTGTTGCTAAGGACTTTTCTGACGACCAGATCCAACAACAATAGCAAATGCAAAGTTTTAAACATGAAGCTGAAACATCACAAAGCAAATACAAAGCTCTCATCAAAGAAGAATGGACATGCAGAAGATATTACTTAGTAGACATTGAACTTTGATATTAAGGCGGGGCCACAAATGGCCCGGGGGCCGCCAGGTAGAGACCCCTGATCTAAGGGTTCAGCACCACCTTGGGTGCCTAAATACTAGTGAATCATTCTATTGTTTCATTTGTTTGGTGTAATAAGATATCTTGCTGTTTCTTGACTTATATCCTCGTATAATGCTAGAAGACGATCTCTAAAGCCGGTATGCAGCAGTTGCTGCTTCATCTTGTTGGTTTTGCCAGAAGAATTCCTGTTTGAAGTTCTATTCTGATGTTGATGTCATTCTAATGTGTGATTGGTTTGCATTTTTTTCAATCTTCCAAACATCTCTAGCCAACAGTCAAACAGCATTGTGAACAGTGCTAATGGCCACACAGGAAGTCCAGCAGCAGTAAAGCTTCCCAGACCAACTTCCATGGACCAGTCGACTCAGACTGAACCCACTTTATCACCACAAGAACCCGAGCAGAACACGCTTTCCCTGCACGGCAAGAGCCGGAATGTGGAGGAGGGCTTTCCTCTTGACCAAACTGCTGCTGATCAGAGCAGGGCCAAGCTCATCCGCATCCCTGGTCTGGAGGAGGAAGAGGACGATGATGAGGACCAAGAGGATGAAGGAGGAGGAGAGCAGGAAAAGGAACTCAACTTTACGATGGAGGAAACTGTCCAGCCAGACATGGTTCAGGTCCTGCAGAGGGAGGACTCACAGGACGGGAGCTGTTCCTCAGAGGAGCCCAGCTCCTCCACAGCCTCACTGACAAACTCCAACCAAAACCTCAGCTCCCGCTCGGGGCCGCTGACCACCATCCAGGAGGGGGAGAAGACACTGTGCGTTACTTTTGCCTCAATGCCGCTTTCTCCTTAACCAAATTCTGATTGCATGGCTTTAACGGAGGAATCACGAATCATTTCCTGAGCTGAGCTCTGCAAAACCCTGTTGTGCTTTCTCAAAAAACCCACAACAATCAGCTGAGAACAAACTAATACAGTCAATCAGATGGTTATTTTTCTCATTGCTGTTTTTTGTTGGTGCTTGTGCAGACTTGATGGACACATTCATAGCATGTCCATGCTTTGAATTAAAACCGAAAGCAAAAATGAATAAAAAAACAGGATAAGTTACCGTTCACTCGTACCTCCTCCTGCAGTCCAGTCTCCACCAGGATCCCCACACAACGGGGTTTTGCAGAAGAAAACCTTCTTCCTTTAACCTTTGATTACCTCAAACCTTGCTCTCCTGTAGCTTCTATTGCATGAGATGAAATCTTTCTTTTCTAAGAACTGGCAGCAGAAGAGCCCTGGTACCTGCTGCTTCTCTTGTTCATTCTGGTATTGCTGGATACTTGGAAAATGTTAGATGTTCAAGTTAAATTGACATGTTTTCTCCACATGTTGATACTTTATTTTTTAGTAGTTTAAAGATTTTACAAGCGAGAGTTCACAACCAAGTCCCTGCAGCAGCAGGAGAACATGAAGCAATCAAACACAACATCACAAACTGTCAAGAAGAAGAAAAAATATCATAAACACTGGAACATCTGTTGCTAAAACAGAAACAGGTGTAATAATGACAGAGGAAAGGTGTAGAGTAGAACAGGTGAGTGAATCCTAATTAAGGGCTTTCTCTTACTTTAAGAAGATCCTATTAGAGCTGCCTATATGTAAAAGGAGTACCAAATGAAATTTACAGGCAGAATGCTAAAAAAAACAGATGAAAGTCTGCAAATCTAAATCAGGGTCAGGTGGGCAGAAGTCAGCAATGAGCATCAGAGAGAAACAGAGTGGTCAGGATCCGGGCAAGGGTCGGGGCAGGCGGCAAAAAAGCAGAATCAAAGATGGATCAAGTGAATAGGAGATCAGATCAGGATGAAATGCTCAGTATTCAGCATGAGTGGCACAAACAATACTTCTCACTGACTCAGGCTCTGAGCAGTGCTTAAGTGTCCTGTGGGTGATTGGCGAATGAGAGTCAGCTGAGCAGCATCCAGGAACTGTGTGCTGGGGCTGCTGGGAGTTGTAGTGCAGTCAGTACTCTGGAGACTGCTCCCACCGGTGACCAGAGGGGGAGACAGAGCTCTGACTCCTGACAATATCTGAAGCAAAGTGTTATAAAACAAGTAAACAAGTAAAAAACGTCAACATGAATGATCAAATGAATTCATGCTCCGGTCCGTTTCCCTCAATGTCCTTTGAGAAAAGGAGTTTTACTCTGAGCTCTGAGAAGATCATCAATGACTGATGGGTTTCCTGTCCTGAGCCTTTTCTTTTCTGCATCACCAGTAAACACTGGGAGCAAACTGGGAGAGGGTTTTCCTGCATGAGGGTTGTGTTTGTCGTCTGACTTGTGCTGTTTTTCTCATCTGTACTACTCAAGTACCCAAAGTCAATCCCAACCGTTTCTCTTTCTTCTTCTTTTTCTAAAAATGTTTGGAGTAAAATAGAAAGTCATACAGTAGCAGCCCACTAACATGATTTCTGAGGACATGTTTACATGACAGTTGAGCCTTACATCTTGTGGTGTTGTAGGGTTCGTAGGAACAGTGAAAAACTATTAAATGCGGAGAGGCAAAGGAAGCGTCTGGACAAGAAGGCAGCATCTTCAGCCAATCTCCTAACCCGCTCCCCCAGCCTGGAAAAGTGAGTCATCACTGCATTATCATTTGTGTCACTGTCTTTTTAAAGGGTAACCAAACAAGACAGATGGAGGCTGACTTCATTCTCAACCTAGTTTGAAAAATGCCAGAAAAGGGGGTGGGGCTAATGGAGGTGGTGTGGCTTGGATCTATGATTGACTGTTTAGCCTTATGAAGCTAGAAGATGCAGTTTTTGCACTATTTACAGCTTAGTTTTTAGAGATAATAAACATGTAAATATACCACACCATCAATCATTTTAAAAGCTTTAATTCAGGTCATGTTCTGTGAAAATTGGTTTGAAAATGAGGGAGCTAACCTGATTTTTGAGGTTGATAGCTGCATGTCTTACATCTTCCATTGACTCAGTACATAGAAATGGCGCCTGAGCGCGCACGTTTCTGTCTATAGCAGCGAATAGACAAGGTCCAATCCAGTAATATATATCAATGCTCAAGACACTGCTTTTGCAATGCCCAACAGCGGGGCTGTCGGTGAAGCTGAAGGTTTGCAGGTCTAAGGAGACTAGAGTCTGAGAATGGTAAAATGCTGCTAGCATCATAGCTAATAAATGCTAACGTGTTAAACAAACAATCCAGAGTGAAATGTTCATTAAATCCATCACCAGGACGGAGTTTACTGGATTCAATGGCAATTATACTCAACTTCAGTTCCCTAATTTCCAAGTTCACTGTAAAGTCGTGTAAGCTAGTAGATTTTTGACAATTGAAGGCAATACACCTACGAGCCATGCTAAAGCTAACAACCAACTGTTGCAGAATCAAAGATGGGCGGGGCTTTTATACTGGAGCTCTGAGCAGAATGATATCAAACTTCTGGGACTTAAACCAGTTGACCAATCACAAAATTCAACTGTAATACCTCATTTCAACATGTAGGGGGCAGCACACAGATGGGTTTAGACTATTTTCAGGAATTAAACAGGTTTATTTTAATTTGTCAGAAATTTGGCAGCAACCAACAGACAGTACTGCTTTATTGATGTAAACAGACAAAAAAAGGTTGATTTAGGTTTTGGTTACCCTTTAAAGTCCTCCTCCCAGACTGGAACCAACACATCAGGAGGCACTGACACAACATGTGAAAGAGTTTTTGGATGTGTCTGACTCCGTTGTTTTGTTTCTCTGCAGCCGGGCCAAAGAGCTGATCTCCAGTGCAGGTAACCTCTCGACAAAGCTGAGAGTGAAACAGCAGAAGCTCTGAACCTGATGGTTAAACTGAAGCAGAATGTTCTGATTCTGAATGAAACGTTCTTGGTGAGCGCTAAACATCTGAACGTCTTCATTCAGAAAGGTTCATTCTGTCTTTGCCTTTTACTCCAACACACTCAAAGGCTCTAAAAACATTTTTAACCCTTTAACACCTGAGGCGTCGTCGGTGACGCTTCACACAAAATCTTAACATAAAGTAACTTTTCAATTGTAAACACGATAATTCCAGTAGATTCTGAAGGAGAAAAGCAGCTCGACAAGCCGAAACATGAGTTTAGTTCTGTAAAATTCAGACTTTTTTCCTCCTAAGTGTACAATTTTGTTCTTGTAAATTTTAACATTTTTAGTCATAATATTTTTTTACTTTATTCTCGTAATATTTAGAATTATTTTTTCAAAGTTTTAGGACTTTTATCTCAGAAAATATGACTCTCTCTCTCATAATTTTATGACTTTCATGTCGTAAAAAAATGATTTTTTCTTCCTAAAATTGGATGACTTTAAATTTCATAAAAACTTAAAATTGTTTCCTCATATTTGTACAACTTTATCATTGTAAATTTTAATATTTGTAGTCATATTACTTCATTCTCATAATCTTTTGACATATTTTCTTGTAATTGTATGACTTTATTCTCATAAAATGTCCCTTTTCTCATAATATCATGACTATGATGTTTTGAAACTTTGATTTTTTTTCATAATCCTAAGACTTTATCTTCATAAAATATTATCCGTTTTCTTGTAATATTTCCAGTTTTTTCTCATGAAATTGTGACTTTTCCACAGTAGTATGACTTTATTCTCGTAAAAATTTGACCTCTTAAATGACCTCTTGTTTTCCAGCTGAATGTGTTGAGATAGAGAGAAATAATCCTGTGTGATGTCACAGGATTTGTAACATTCAGAGCTGCTTATTTACATTCATTCCAACCAAACCACAGGCTAATCCCATGATTTCATACATGTACTCTACTTGGTTTAACTTTTACTTTTGAAATTCATAACTGCTTGTAAAAAGAGAGCAGAACAGCTGCAATAGAAACAGACTGGAACAGGCAACACAAGCATGTATTTTAGAAACAGGAAATTATTTGAAGAGATCTTAGTAGAAATAAACAGAACAGTTTCTCAAACTCATGACTTCTTATTCATTTGTGATTATTTCTCACACAGGGTCACCTGGCTCTAGAAGAGGAACTCACAGCCAAGGTACGTCTCCTACAGATGTTCAGTTATCGGTGAAATTAGAGGAACATTTTTAAGTTTTTCAACCTCATTCTCCTGCTATTGTCATTTGACTAATTGTGTGAATGTTTAGTGAACATTCACACTATAGTGATTCTTTTGCTCATTTCCTTTTGGCACATAAAAACTCAATCACACTTTCCATAACATTTTGAAAATATTTTTAGCATTTTCACCAAACCGTTAAAGTCAATTGCATCATCATTTTCACTACTTTCAGCAACATAGGCATTCACACTAGCATTATCACAGCTAATGCGACTTTTCTAGTTTAATTTAGTTTTGTATTTTGTCCTCAAAAGATGAAGAGACCAGTGAAATACATAACACGATCTCCTGATGTAAATTCTTCAGGGTTTCCTCTCTTTAGAGGGAGGTGTTTCCATCTCTCCCCTAATTCTGCATCACCTTCTGTCACATCTGCCTCTCTTGTTCTTTGTCTTTATATCTGATATATATATATTAACCTCTTTAAAGTCTTTTTTTCCTCTGCCTAGTGGCTTCATTTTCAGATTTTTTTACCTCTTTTTCCAAATTGTCCTGCCAGCATTCTCATTTTTAATTTGTCCATCCGTAGTACTTTTTGTCATTGCTACTATCTGATGACCACAACATCAGAATACAGATTAATCAGCATAAATAATAGAGTTAAAATCAAAGCTTGAGGGCCCTGCTGTCTGCAGAAGGCTGTAACTAGAGTGGATTGAAGCTCTGCTACTGTCTCCTTTGCATGACAGGACAGTCAATCAAAATGTTCATCCGGGGCCGACCCATCACCATGTACGTCCCCTCTAACATTCAGAACTACGAAGACCTGAAGATGGAGCTTCCATCCGAGAAGCTGGAGTTGGACTGGGTGTATCCTTCCAGATAGTGAATGCAGTCCTCATCATTTATCTGTGTCTGATTGCAACAGAAAAAGATGCTAGGATTTTTATTCTACTGGTTTACTGATACAAATAAAAATTGCACAAAATGACGTAAATTGCGTAAAATTCTTGCTTTTGATATAAAACTCTCTGGGATTTTGGCAACACGTCTACAAACTGTTTTTGAGCAGAAATGTGCTTCTTGAGCGACACATTTTGACAGTTGATCCTGTTTTACTAGAAACGATCGTTTCAGTGACCTTAACTACTGGATCTTAGCTATGGCTACCGCGGGCGTGACGGCCGGGCCAATCTGTATTTCCTCCCTACAGGCGAGGCGGTCTACTTTATCGCCTGTGTCATTGTGCTCTACCACATCAAGAACAGCACACAAAGACACTATCGAAAACACACGGATTGTGTTCGCAGGTGAGTGGATCGCATGCAAAGCACAATATTTCTTTTCCATTCTGGGTTTTTATTGTGGCTCGTCTGAGGCTGTGGCTTCCACTGGGACAGGAGTCTGCAACCTTCAACACTTAAAGAGCCCTTCCTGCTGGTTTCTTACTGAGGACAACCCAGTAGGAGCCACAAAGTCTTACCTCAACATTTACCGACATTCAATTGTCTTTACATGAATTATCAACATCTGGTTCAGGACTTATTATCAAATATTTATACCCTGCAATTATATATTCAAGTTATTAAGAAATATCAGTGATGTAACTAATGTTCAAACATCCACAGTATATTATTTATTATACTTTTATCATTTATATTAATCAGTACCAAAAGTCTAAAATATATTCAGATCATTGTCTTTAAAAAAGTCAAAAATCCAAAATATTTACAGATTATGATATTTTAAAAAAATATGTATGATAATCAGTACCAAAAGTCTAAAATACATAAAGATGGTTATTATAAAATATATTTACATAAATCTGAACCACACAACCTAAAATATATTAGGTCATCATTTACATAAATAATGTACGTTTTCATTAAAGAAGATTAGTCATAAATCACTCTTTAGAAGAGCGAAATCAAAAATATGTGCAGATTATTTCCATTAAAAAAATCAATGATGCATAACACTTAAGGAAACCAAATCTAGCGACAGGATCAAGACGTCACACTGTGGTGCATCTGCCAGAAATTCATAAATGTAAGAAAACAAAATTGAGTCAGAGATAATTAAGTGACACTAAAGCAGGGGTGTCAAACTCAGGCGCACAGGGGGCCAAAATCCAAAACACACCTGAGGTCGCGGGCCGAACAGGATAAACATTCATTAAACACTACATTTTGAAAACTTTAAAACTGTAACTTTTTAACATAATTATGAACCAGATGTATATAATAAAAACCCCAAATTACCCAAAACAGCTAGCGTGTACATATTAGCCTAACTCCAAAACAACCTAATTTTTTTTTACAGCCTGAATTGGCAAAAACAACTAACACGTAGCTGAAATATTAGCTAAGCTCCAAAATAGCCTAAAAATCTTAGTAAATGGCAAAATAATCCAAAAAGCTAACAGAATGACAACTTTTAAAACTTTAAACTGTAACTTTTTAACATAATAATGAATAATAAAAATGGAGGAATATTATTCCAGAATAAATCAACTTAAACCTTAAATGTATTTTTTGAACCATGCAGTGCACTTAATGCCTTTGAATTTGTAAAAAAAAAAGAAGAAAATCTGTCTAATAATCTGGTGTGCCTTAAGAATGAATTCTGATTTTGCTGATATTCAGTGAAACAAAAATCAGTCCAAATGCTTTAGTTTGACTTAAGAAAAACTTGCTCTTTTTTGTGCTCAGTATGATTCTGACCAAAAAGAAAACAACCTGTTTAACATAAAAACACTTTTATTAGTTGCTCTGTTCAAGTAAGTTGTCTTTCTTTGCAAAAATGCCCAAACTTTGTTTTCGATCCTTTATCACCAGAGCTCCAGTGTTTATGTCTGTTGATTTATTGTAACTTTTGAATTGTTAACAGGATCATTCCAGTAGGTTGTGAAGGAGAAAAGCGGCTTGTCTTGAAGTTATGTTAAAGATTTTGCGATATTTAGTTATGATTGTCTTGCCTAAAGCGAACATTACGTTATAAATGACTCATTCTGACGTTTTGGCGGTCATGACAGCTCATTAGACCCAGGAGGTCGCCTTGGCCACGCCTGTTAAAACCTTCCAAACAGGTGACTCCTTTTTTTCTGCAGCCTGGCCCTCCATCCTGACAAAGTACGAGTGGCATCCGGTCAGATGGCAGGTGTGGATAAAGATGGCAAGGTGCAACAGTAAAACATATAAGTTACACATTAGCCTAGTAAACATGTAAAATGCTGTAATATTTTGTCGTTTGTTTCAGCCTCTGCAGTCGTGTGTTCATATCTGGGACTCCAAGACTCTGGTCACGCTGCAGCAGATCGGCCTGGGAACCTTCCAGAGAGGAGTGGGATCGTTGGCTTTCTCCTCTGCTGTCAGTTCTTTACATTCTACATTATTTTACACTACATTGTCCATCTTCTGCATGCTGTCTGTTGGTGGGAACAACAGTCTGATCCCTGTCCAGCCTAAGAACATATACTGAGGTCTATCCTGGACCTGTGTGGCCCAAACAGCTCCTCAGTCTCTCAGGCTTCTTGAACAGATGCCTGAGCCACGTCTGTTGACCCTTTTTGATGTGAAGCATTGACAACGTTTCTCTGAGCTCCCCCAGGCTGAGCAGCTTCCTCACCTATCTGTGAGCCGCTTGGATCCAGAGTCTTGTCTATCGGTCATGGCCCAAAGCTGGTGGTCATAGTTGAGTATAGAGACATAAATCCACCAGTAAATCCAGAGCTTTTCCTTTATCCCAGCTCTGTCTTCACTACCATGGATTAGCACAGTGACTGCATCACTGCAGCTGCTCCACCGGTCCTCTGGTTATCCTCTCCAGCCCCGTTACTACCTGGTTCAATCTTTCTGCAAGTGGGAGTTGCAGCAGAGACTCTCACAATATGTTTGAAATGCCCACCAAGCCTGTCCGGCCGTCTCCACCCCACTGAGTCCAGTTTAGCACCAGCTCTGCCCTGATCAGCTTCCAAGTGTCCAGCACAAATACTCAAGATCAAATCTGCACTACAAGTCCTGATGGCTACATTAGGTGTCCACAGATGGGATGCCAATACACCCACCCAAACCACCACAGCACTGGCTCATCATTGGTCCTATGGGGGGTGGGCCTACAGGAAGGCCATCCTTTTTGAGCTCGACCCGACTGGCAGGAGAATCAGCCACCAGAGCAGACCACATTCCACCACATTTGTGTGGACAATTCTCAGACGGATTTCTGTTAATGTGGTTAAAAGAATAACAACCATCCAACCTAACAATCAGTCAGTCTTTATTTATGTAGCAGTTTTCATTCTTGGTAACAGTGTTGAACACCAAAATAAAAGAATAAATCAAATCGAACATAACGCACAGATAAGGAATAGACTATATTTTAAAAATGACCTGAACAATCAGAGGAGCAAACACCCATTACATTTGTTTTGTATTCCCCCTTAGAGAAGCCGGTTCTGTGAAATGTGTTTTGCTGTCATCTCTCCAGGATTCTGGTGGGTTCTTAAGTGTGATTGACGACTCCAACGAGCATATGCTGTCAGTGTGGGACTGTGCCAAGGAGACCAAGCTGGCCGAAATCAAGGTAAACATGCTGTGGAAACAAACCATCTTCCTGACCCCAAATCTACCAATACTGTGTATGTAATTGTGGTACAGACCAGTTCAGCTTCCAGTGCTGAAGAACCAGGTTGAAGTCAAGTTGTGAGTCTCGTCCATGAATGCAGAGAAGAGTGCAGTTGTGTTGACATTTGTGAACAGCTAGTGTTGGCAGCAAAAGGCCTTCAGTCTCTGGGAGACCACGAAGAGTAAAGAAATGAAAACCATCTGTGTCTCATCTGAAGGAGGACACGATCAAAAGAATGGTTCTTCATGGACTTTTTACCGTTGGAAGAAGACGGTTAAAGTGAGGACTATTTCCATGCTGAGGTGGCGCAGTTCTCTGCATGAGGACCAACACGATTGGAAGAAGAGACTAAACTGCACGTCTTCAGAAAGTTCAGCTCCCTGAGTGTCTTCTGTGATCCAGAGAACAGCTTTGTGTGTTGGTGCAGCAGCATCAGGGTCGGTGACTGAAACTGAACCGGCTGAAAGCAGCGTCTCTGTGCACCAGATGACTTCAATATGCTGGAATGTGTTTTCAAAAGAAGAAAACAAAGAGCTGCTCAATGCGTTGAAGCTGCAACTACATTTCTGCCCTCTGCAGAAGCGTCAACAAGTGGGTCTGAATAACTGACTCAGCAACTTGATCCCACTGTGTAGTGCAGGGGAGTCAAACTCAATCACACAGGAGGCCAAAATCCAGAACACGCCTTAGGTCACGGGCTGAACAGGATAAACATTTATTGAACACTTCAGAACTACATTTTTAAAACTTTTAAAATTTAACTTTTTTACATAATTATGAACTAGATATATAACATTAACTGTGATAATTCTAGTGTGAAGGCTGTAAGCTGAATTTGGCTGCTGAAAATGAGAGCTGAAATCACTGAAGGTAATTGCCTTGACTTTGACACACGTGTTGTAATATAGAGACCATCATAGGCTAGAAGTAACATGAACGAGACTGAAGAGTTGTTTTGTTGTTGGCAGGTCTTTGCTGGCATGCCGGACTAATTCCTCTACAGTGTTTTTGCTGAACCTGTCTGTGTTGCTGCCTTTGCAGAGCACCAACGAGGCGGTGTTTGCCGTGGAGTTCAACCCCAGCGACAGCAACAACATCATCACCTGTGGGAAATCCCACGTGTATTTCTGGACTCTCAGCGGGGGACAATTCACCAAGAAACAAGGCATCTTTGGAGTAAGATCAACTCAAGTTCACTCACAGTCGAGCCTTTTTCCTTTCTTTGAAACTGTTTGCACTAATCGCTGAATTTTCTTTTTACATTTTGCACCAATAAATGTTTAGTCATTGTGAAGAACTGCAATGATTAAGCTTTTCTTTGGGAAAAGTGAAGTAATGACCTCTAAGGAAATGTTTTTGTGAAAGTGGAATGAGTCATGAACAGTTAGCATGAGACAAAAACATGACGAGGCTGGACTCGCTTACTGTACCGCCGCGATTTACTAATCGACGAGTAATCAACTATTAAAAGAGTCAATGACTAATTTAATAGTTGATTAGTCGTTACTTTATATTATATGGAGTCAGTTGAAAGTTCTAATAGCATTCTGCTAGCTTTATGGACTATTTTAGCATTTAATAAGGTTTTCTACTCTAATTTGAAGTTTAGCTAATATTTCAGCTACATGCTAGCTGTCTTGGCTAATGTAGGCTTTTTTAAGTTTTTTAGGCTAATTTGCCATTTAAATAATGGTTGTCTATCAGCTTCAAAATCTTCAGCTATCAGCACTAGCATCTTCAGGAGTCAAATTCAGCTTCCAGCATTCACATTAGCATTATCACAGGTAATGCTATATATCTAGTTTTTAGTTACGTTAAAGCTAATGATGGTTAAGGTGTGTGTTTTGCATCCAGTTTGCGCATGACCTGATTAGTCGACTAATCTGTAAAAATAATCGGTAATTAGTCGACTATTAAAATAATCGTTTGTGGCAGCACTACCTGGCGTTTACATTTCTGTAATTATAGTTTGTTCAAAGGTAATGTGGTTAATAGCGTAGATTGTGGTTTCTTTACACAGCTTTGTGAGTCAGATATCTTCAGGCAGATCCGTGGAGCAAACACCATGGAGGTCATATTCACTGAAAGACCGTTAAGGGTGTTTTCAAGCTGGAGTAGTTTAGTCAGACAGAATTTTCCCAGCTGCCCCTGGCATGAACATGAAGCAGATCTGAAGATTAGAAAACAGACTTGATCACTTGATGACAACTCTCTGGCCTGTTGCCTTAAATAAATACACTTCAAAATGGTTAGGCATAAACATCAATAGTCTGCTGCAATTCAGAACTGGCCTGGTTTTTACTTCAGTTATTAATGTCACAGCTGGACAATCAGGAGGAAACCCAGAGGCAGAAGCAATCACAAGCACATTAAAGGCGTCGTCCAAAGGCTTTAATTTACAAAGCCATATTAACGAACTCACAGGGCTAAAGCTGCATTCACACCAAACGTGATTCATGCAGCGGAGGCGGCCGGATTCAAAGATAAGTCAATGGAACCAACACAAAATGAGGCGATCTGAAGTCCTGCGGCGCGATTTGAGCAACAGCTGCGAATTGGGGGGCGTGGCCAAAGTATCTGAAGTTTAACAGGTCGCCAGGTCGCATCTGCCAATCAGGAACTCAGCTTTGTGCACGTGATGTTTTCAGTGGCTCGATTAACGGGGAGAATCCCATGTGAGCGTTTTTGTCCTGAACTTCCATCTATTTCATCAACCCGCTGGAGACGCAGGTTTGCAGAGTTCATCCGCCGACTTTGGGGTGAAGGCGGGATTCACTCCGCACAGATCGCCGACCTTCACTCCCGCGGTGGAGCTCACTCACTCCACATGGCAGCAGACAGAGAGCTGCTGGGGGGTGCAGAGGCTGTCTGCTCGGGTTCATCGAGAGATTGAGGAGTCCATACCATGAAAAAACAACTTTTTGAGCTTTTAAGTGTATTATATTGTTCAATCCTCACTATAAAGAACCCCCAAGCGGTATTAGCCTAAAAACAGACTAAAAAATCTCAGTAAATGCCAAAATAGTCCAAAAAGCAGCAGAATGACATTTTTTAAAGCTTTAAAACTGTAACTTTGTGATATAATTATGAATAATAAAAATGCAGGAATATTATTCCAGAATAAATCAACTTAAACCTTAAATAACTTTCAATATTTTACTCTCTATAAAAATATATTTTGTTAAAATTATACAAGTTAGAAATGAGAACAAGATAACATCGGGTCATTAATAACAATAAAATAAAATGATCTGGAGGGCCGGATCCGGCCCCCGGGCCGTGACTTTGACACATGTGCTCTACTTTGACACATGTGCTCTACTGTTACCGGGTTTGGCTGAGTACGTATTGGGACCACATGCTCCTATCAGCTTATTAGTGGTAATAAAAATGTCCAAGATAAATAATTCTTTGTGTTTTGTCTGTTTAGAAATACAAGAAGCCGAAGTTCATCCAGTGCTTTACCTTTGGCCTCACTGGGGACGTTTTGACCGGAGACTCTGAGGGGAACATCCTCACATGGGGAAAGTCTGCTGCTGATGTCAAAACGCTGGGTAAAGGAGCTAAAGGTCAGTCAATCCGTTTAGGACCGTTAGCACTGCTGCATCACAGGAAGAACATGAATTCTCTATTGGAAACCAATGAGTTTAAAGACTCAATGTCTCTGAATTCACCGGCTAGTTTCCCAATCACATTGGTTGTTTATAAATGTCACAGTTGGGCAATCAGGAGGAAACCCAGATGCAGAGAAGAATCACAAGCACATTAACGGGAGAGTCCAAGAGCTTTAATTTACATACGACATTAACAAAACTCACAGGGCCAAGGAAACAAGCCAGGATCAAAACGAGCCGACGGTGAGGGCAGCAGAATCCCTTCAATATACAGAGCCTAGTTACTGAAGTGCAGGCAGCTGTGACTGCTTAGCAGGATCCACAGCAGCCTGCACAGACGCAACAGAAAAAAGTAACTGATGAAGCAGAACATGACAATAATGACATAGAAATGAAGCAGTAATATAGTTTTCATTCATAATTTAACATGAAGTTTTAAAAAAAGAATTTTAGCTTTAAAACAAGCAAAACTTGCAGATTGATCTCAGTTTCCCTCAGAATCGAGGTAGAGATTTCCGATTCTATTGTGTCATATAATGAAAAAAGTATCTGTAAATAAAGAAGCTAGGGTTGTGTGGAAAATGGGAATCCATTATCGGCGTAAAAACAGTTTTAAGGGTAAAGTATCGGAGGAAGTTGAAAAAACTGAAAACGGCCCTGAACTACTGCAGCTTAACAGGAATGATAAACATTGTAGATATATTTTCTACTTTTTTCCTACTTTGTTGATCCTTTATTTATACAGTTTGGTCGATTATGGAGAATTTCTCATTTACAATGAATGAGTACGCAGCAGCAATACAGGAACAGCACAACAGGGCAATTAGTTAAATACAGATAAAACAGGACATTTTCTCACATCAATCATTTAAATATTTACAATAAAAAGCCTACAAGAGGCACCAAATGAATGATTACTATAACAAGACGAAAGGAAACCCATAAAAAAGTAAAAGTTAAAAACAACTGCATACATCACGAATCATATCTGTTAAAGACCATATAGTTAAACTTCAAAACAGTCTAAAAACCAAAGAAAAAAAGCCTAAACCACCCAAAACAGCTAGCATTTAAATACTATCTTAACTCCAGCTTAAGAAACTTTTAAAAAGCCTAAATTCGCCAAAAGAGCTGAAATATTGAAATATTAGCTAAACTCCAAAATAGTCTAAAAAAATCTTAGAAAATGCCAAAATAGTCCAAAAAAGTTAATGTTAAAACATCTGCATACATCACTAATCATATCTGTTACAGATGTCTTAAATACAGCTAATGAGACCATATATCTAAACTCCAAAATAGCCTATAAAACTGAAAAAAGTGAGACAAAACAGCTAGCATGTAGCTGAAACATTAGCTAAGCCCCAAAATACTCTAATTTGCAGTGAAGTAAAAGTCCTTCTGTCTTCTTACCAGAGACCTACCAGATAATGCGTCAGACCAGAGCCCATGAGGGCAGTGTGTTCACCCTCTGCACCCTGCAGGATGGTGCCTTGCTCAGCGGAGGGGGAAAGGACCGTAAGATCATCCGCTGGAGCGCCGATCTGGCCCCAGAGAGAGAGTGCGAGGTGAATCACAATGCTCTGCCTGTTCCTGTCCGTCCGCTCGCTGGTCTCTGGGCTCGCCTGTGCAGAGAGCTGTGTCATATAATGCTCACATAGAGAGAAAATTCTTCGGTTTATTGGGTTACTCAGATTCCAGAGAAGTTTGGGACGGTCCGCACCATTGCTGCCATGGACGAGGAGGAGCTGCTGGTTGGTACGACACGAAACGCCATTCTGAGAGGAACCATCTCTGATGGGTTTTTGGCCATTGTGGAGGTAAGACGATGCATTCAGTGTTCTAAAAGCTGTCTTTGTGAGTGTGGTGGAGCTTTCCTCAGTATTGATTGATCATGTCAGCCATCGCTCTTCCTCACCCGCCACCGTCCGTCCAACACCCTGAGCAAGAAGAGGTCTTATTCAGGTCTGATTCAATAAAACAAGTTTAACTGTTCGCATTAAAGGATTATCTCAATTACGTGGTGTTAATCATTTCTAGAGGATAGAGTTTCCCTACATATAAAATACTTCATTCCAGATCTGGAGCCACCTGGTGGCTAAATAAAAGAGTTGTCATGCTGCTGCTTGAGGAAAGCACTTCATGACTATATAGTACATGTGTTAAAGTCAAGGCCCGGGGGCCGGATCCGGCCCTCCAGATCATTTTATTTTATTGTCATTAATGACCCGATGTTATCTTATGCTTATTTCTAACTTGTATAATTTTGACAAAATATATTTTTATGGAGAGTAAAATATTGAAAGTTCTTTAAGGTTTAAGTTGATTTATTCTGGAATAATATTCCTGACTTTTTATTATTCATAATTATGTTAAAAAGTTACAGTTTTAAAGTTTTAAAACTGTCATTCTGTTAGTTTTTTGGATTATTTTGGTATTTACTAAGATTTCTTTAGGCTATTTTGTGGTTACGCTAATATTTCAGCTACATAATAGCTGTTTTGGCTAATTTAGGCCTTTTTTAGCTTGCTGCTTCTCCCCTTCAGAATCTATTGGGATTATCGTTTTAACAATTGAAAAGCAACTGTAAATCAAAAAACTTTAACAATGGAGCTCCGGTGGTAAAGGGTTCATGATTATCTGAGCCTTTCTGAAGATGTGGACATGTGACACAGTTTTTGAATTCGAAGTGATAAACTGACACCAGTATTTGTGGTGGCTTAGTCCATCCATCCATCCATCTTCCTCCGCTTCATCCGGGACCGGGTCGCGGGGGCAGCAGTCTAAGCAAAGATGCCCAGACTTCCCTCTCCCCGGCCACTTCCTCCAGCTCTTCTGGGGGGACCCCGAGGCGTTCCCAGGCAAGCCGAGAAACATAGTCTCTCCAGCGTGTCCTGGGTCTTCCCCGGGGCCTCCGCCCAGTGGGACATGCCCGGAACACCTCACCAGGGAGGCGTCCAGGAGGCATCCGGACCAGATGCCCGAGCCACCTCAACTGGCTTCTCTCGATGCGGAGGAGAAGCGGCTCTACTCCGAGCTCTCTCCGGGTGACTGAGCTCCTCACCCTATCTCTAAGGGAGCGCCCAGCCACCCTGCGGAGAAAACTCATTTCAGCCGCTTGTAGTCGGGATCTCGTTCTTTCGGTCACGACCCAAAGTTCATGACCATAGGTGAGTACTGGAACGAAGATCGACCGGTAAATTGAGAGCTTTGCTTTCTGGCTCAGCTCTCTTTTCACCACAACGGACCGGTACAGCGACCGCATAATAGTGGACGCCGCTCCAATCCGCCTGTCGATCTCACGGTCCGATCTTCCCTCACTCGTGAACAAGACCCCAAGATATTTAAACTCCTCCACCTGAGGCAGGAGCACTCCACCCACCGAGAGAGGACAAACTACCTTTCTCCGGTCGAGAACCATGGCCTCAGACTTAGCGGTGCTGACCCTCATCCCAGCCGCTTCACACTCGGCTGCAAACCGCTCCAATACATGCTGGAGGTCCCGGTTCGATGGAGCCAACAGAACAACATCATCTGCAAAAAGCAGAGAGGAAATCCTGTGGTCCCCAAACCAGACCCCCTCCGGCCCCTGGCTGCGCCTAGAAATTCTGTCCATAAAGACTATGAACAGAACCGGTGATAAAGGGCAGCCCTGCCGGAGTCCAACATGCACCGGAAACAGGTCTGACTTACTGCCGGCCATGCGAACCAAGCTCCTGCTCCGGTCGTACAGAGACCGGACAGCCCTGAGTAAGGCTCCCCGGACCCCATACTCCCAGAGCACACTCCACAGGACACCACGGGGAACGCGGTCGAACGCCTTCTCCAAATCCACAAAACACATATGGACTGGATGAGCGAACTCCCACGAACCCTCCAGCACCCTGGAGAGGGTGTAGAGCTGGTCCACTGTTCCACGACCAGGACGGAAACCGCACTGTTGTTCTTGAATCTGAGGTTCGACTATCGGACGGACTCTCCTCTCCAGTACCCTGGCATAGACTTTCCCAGGGAGGCTGAGGAGTGTGATTCCCCGGTAGTTGGAACACACCCTCCGGTCCCCCTTCTTGAAAAGGGGAACCACCACCCCAGTTTGCCAGTCCAGTGGTACGGTTCCTGTTTGCCACGCAATGCTGCAGAGACGTGTCAGCCAAGACACTCCCACAGCATCCAGAGACTTGAGGTACTCGGGGCGAACCTCATCCACCCCTGGAGCCTTGCCACCGAGGAGCTCTTTGACTACCTCGGTGACCTCAGCTTGGGTGATGGACAGTTCCACCCCAGTGTCCTCAGCCTCTGCTTCCTCAACGGAAGGCGTGTCAGCAGGGTTGAGGAGATCCTCAAAGTATTCCTTCCACCGCCCGACAATGTCCCCAGTTGAGGTCAGCAGATCCCCACCTGCACCGAAAACGGTGCCTGCAGAAAACTGCTTTCCCCTCCTGAGGCGCCGGATGGTTTGCCAGAATCTCTTTGAGGCCAACCGATAGTCCTTCTCCATGGCCTCACCAAACTCCTCCCAGGACCGAGTTTTTGCCTCCAACACAGCCCGGGCCGCAGCTCGCTTAAACTGCCGGTACCTGTCAGCTGCCTCTGGAGTCCCACAAGCCAGCCAGGCCTGATAGGACTCCTTCTTCAGCTTGACGGCAACCCTTACTTCCGGTGTCCACCACCGGGTTCGGGGGTTGCCACCACGACAGGCACCAGAGACCTTGCGACCGCAGCTCCGGAAAGCAGCAGAGACAATAGAGGTGGAGAACATGGTCCACTCGGACTCCATGTCACCAACCTCCCTCGGTACCTGCTTGAAGTTTTCCCGGATGTGGGAGTTAAAGACCTCCCTGACGGAGGGCTCAGCCAGACGTTCCCAGCAGACCCTCACAGTACGTTTAGGTCTGCCGAGTTTTTCCGGCCTCCTCCCCCGCCAGCGAATCCAACTCACCACCAGGTAGTGATCAGTGGACAGCTCTGCCCCTCTCTTTACCCGAGTGTCCAGAACACACGGCCGGAGATCGCCTGAAACGACTACAAAGTCGATCATCGATCTCCTACCTAGGGTGTCCTGATGCCAGGTGTACTGATGGACACCTTTGTGTTCGAACATGGTGTTTGTTATGGACAAACTATGACGTGCACAGAAGTCCAACAACAAAACACCGCTCGGGTTCAGGTCAGGGAGGCCATTCCTACCAATCACGCCCCTCCAGGTGCCACTGTCATTGCCCACGTGGGCATTGAAGTCCCCCAGGAGGACGACGGAGTCCCCCGTTGGGGCACTTTCCAGTACCCCTTCAAGAGACACCAAGAAGGCCGGGTACTCCGAACTGCTGTTCGGCCCGTAAGCCGAGACTACAGTCAGAGACCTGTCCCCCACCCGAAGGCGAAGGGACACGACCCTCTCGTCCACCGGTACGAACTCCAACACCTGGCGGCTGAGCTGGGGGCTCACGAGTAAGCCCACCCCAGCCCGTCGCCTCTCACCATGGGCAACTCCAGAGTGGTAGAGAGTCCAGCCTCTCTCGAGGGACTGAGTTTCAGAGCCCAGGCTGTGCGTCGAGGTGAGCCCAACTATATCTAGTCGGTATCTCTCAACCTCTCGCACCAGCTCAGGCTCCTTCCCTCCCAGAGAGGTGACATTCCATGTCCCAAAAGCCAGATTCCATGACCGGGGTTTGGGCCGCTGAGGCACTCGCCTTCGACTGCCACCCAAACCACAATGCACCGGCCCCTTCAGAGCTCCCCTGCAGGTGGTGGGCCCACTGGGTGGGCCCACCACATCTGGTGGCTTAGTGTGATGCAGAAATTTGAAAAGCCCAGTCACGCCTGGTACTTTTTGGTACAAACCCCTGATCTCTGCGTGTACATGTGTGTGTCAGGGTCACGTGGATGAGATGTGGGGTCTGGCGGCTCACCCGTCTCAGAGCTTCTTCCTCACCTGCGGTCATGACCGGCAGGTTTGCTTGTGGAACGCAGAGGACCACAAACTGAGCTGGAACGTCTCTCTGGAGGTGAGGCTCACCAACCCTGCACTCGAGTTTCATCCAAACCTGCCAGATCTTTTAAGAGTTACCTTTGTCTCACCCTTCACTCAACTCTAAGGAGGAAAGAGAGGAAGAGACTACTTTAGGATCTGTTAATCACTCACTAGGTATTAATATTGTGTGCTGGTGACAGGATGTGCATATGTAAACTGTGTTCTTCAGGAACGACAGACAAAATGAGAAGATAGATGATTACTGCAGATAAATCTTGTTTCTGAGCACAAAAACTTACAAATTAAGCTCAGACTTCTGAGCAGGTTCAAATCCGTTACCAATAGTGCTGCTACAAACCGTTATTTTAATTGTCGACTAATAAATTATTATTTTTTCCGATTAGTCAACTAATCTGGTCATTCCTAAAATGGATGTAAAGCACACATCTTAACCATCGTTAGCTTTAAACTAACTAAAAATATAGACAATTAAAATGTTATTTTATTGAACATTTAATGAATTGTGCAGCCTCTGTCCTTCATTAGTTTCTGGTATTAAAACAAGATTAAATCTAATGATGTCAGCATCTGAAACAAGGAACTATTTTTCACTAAAGATAAAGTTTTGGTCTCACCGACTCAAATATAAAAGTGAATTTTTTGCTGCTGAACATTTACAACTTTGTTCAACTTTACTACACTCTGACTCCATATAATATAACTATTTTAATAGTCGATTAGTCAAGGGGTCCCCAAACTTTTTCTTGTGAGGGCCACATTACTTTTTCTTCACTCATTTGGGGCCGGGGTCGTTTTGTTTGCAATTGATGCTAATTGTTACCAAAACACAATTTTTCTAGCAGTGTTAACAAACAATCTCAAAGCCAGATTGGGGGAAAAAAACATGCATCTCTGATAATGTTCAGGGTCGGGCCAAATGTGGAAGTGGACTGGATCCGGCCCGCGGGCCGTAGTTTGGGGACCCCTGGATTAGTTGACTAATGGTGGCAGTCCTAAATCCTAAATATTGCTATTGGAAACATGGACCTCTCCAAATGTTTGGCTGTTCTTCAGCTGAATTGTATTTTTGCTCAGTGAATTTACTTGCATTTGTGGATCTTCAGGTTGATCAAACAGCATTTAGTCTTCTCCCTATATTTGCATCTCCTGCAGGAGTATGGACTGTGCGCTGACTTCTGCCCCAACGGATCAATTGTTTCAATCGGCCTCAACACAGGAAGGTAATTCTAGCAATCACGACTAATAGCACTAAAAAGAACACTTATATAATACACTTTATAGTAAGAAAGCTTTATTAACACGCTAACAAAAAATATGAGTGTTTATAGGGTGTTAGTGAGACATTTATTGCCAAAATAAGGTTTATTAACATCCATGGTGAGATTAATTAACATCTATAGTGAAACTACTGTCTACAAAGGCCTTATTAATAAAGTACTTACAAGCATAACAAATGTATCAACCATCTTTGTCAACTTTATATTGAGTGTTTTGCAGCACCTCATCTAAAGTAGTGGTGTGCCAAAATATCGATATTGCGATTTGTTGCAATATTTAGTCCTGTGATTGATTCTTGGGTTCTCTCCAAGTATTGATCTGTTATTTTCATTTGAAGAGGCTGTAAAATGTTATATTCTTCATCCTTTGGTGAGACGTTCCTCTGGAGGTAGATAGGGGGCGCATGTTGCACCAATGTGTCTGGCAGCTACTTGAATTATTGAATTTTTGTTCTGTTGTTCACAACAATTTATCATTAAGTAGTGACACTGCTGATCATGTTTAATATTGTTAACACTGACATTTACAGATGATTCCACTCAATTGATGTCAATGCTCATCAAAGACTTAATATTACTGATTTCAGCAATGTTGACTAAAGTGTGTATTATTTGTTGCACTAAATAAGACACAAGTTGTTTATTATGATTATGTTCAAGCTAAAAAATAAATGGGGATATATTTTTATATAATTAAAAATATGTTCTTCTATCTATTGTGAGTTATTAGAGATGATTTTTACTAATTATCATGAGATCATCGATATTGTGCACCATGTATCACATCGTATGGTGAGGTACCCAGTGATTCACAGCCCTACTCTGAAGTGTTACCATGAAAACCTGTATATTCAGGGCCCCGGAGCGAGGATCTTCTCCATATTCTCACAGTACTGCGGGTTAATTTCATTTTTCTGTGAAGCCTGTCAATGTTTCTTCTTTTAAAATAATGTCCATTTGATGATTCCTGCTTGCCGGGAGCAGTGGGTAGACTGTACTTCTTGTGTTATTTACATTCATAACCCTTCTCTTTACAGTATCAGCTTGTGTGATCTTTAAACCCCTGTAGGATCTGAAAGTGCTGGTTCTCTGAATGGTGTCTTGTGTTCGTTTTGGACAGGTGGGTGGTGCTGGACCTGCTGACCCAGGAGGTGATTTCTGAATCTGTTGATGGCAACGAACAGCTGTCTGTCATGAGATATTCCCCCGGTCAGACATCTGCTTTTCTAATGATTATACAAATAGTTATCAGATTTTCTTGTAGCGTTTTCTCTGCTGATGATGCATCTGATGAGCAGTTCTACATTTGAACATGGTGACGTAACCAGGAATGACCTCCTCTTTTTCAGACGGAAACTTTTTAGCTGTTGGATCCCACGACAATTTTATCTACATTTACAATGTGACAGAGAAAGGCCGTCGATATACTCGCTTTGGGAAGTGTAATGTGAGTCATCCTTTCATTTTTCATTTGTTTCTGTAGTGACCTTTTTACACAAAGTTGTCTACAAATGTCAAATGTCGGTTTAGTCCCAATCTTCTTTCTGTAAACACTCCCATTGTTAAGGTTCAGTCCTCAGTGTTGGAGAGCAGCACTGTGATGTGGACACATTAGATCAGGGGGTCAAACTCAGTCACACAAGGGGCCAAAATCCAAACACACCTCAGGTCACAGGCTGAACAGGATAAACATTTACTGAACACTCTAAAACTACATTATTAAAACTTTAAACCGTAACATTTTAACTTAGTTATAAACTAGATATATAGCATTACCTGTGATAATACTAGTGTGAATGCTGTAAGCTGAATTTGGCTGCTGAAGACGCTGAAATTGATGACTGAAATCAGTGAAGCTGATAGCTGAAAATGCTGAAGCTGATAGCCAGCAAAAATATTAGCTAAATGCCAAATTACCCTAAAAAAAAAAAAAAAAACTTAGGTTAATCAAAACAGCTAGCAGCTCCTTTTAAACCCAAAGTGTGGATTCTAAACCATTGATGTCAAAAATTGTCTAGACGTTTATTAATAATTGTCGAACAGCCACATTATTATTGGTTTCATGGATCACATGCTGCCTCATTCTAACGTTACACTCCTACTTGGTGGCATTTTGACTCATAAAACTGTGTATATATATATCATTGAACTTAGAATCATAAAAAGGGTCGACAGACAGTTAAATTCTGCTTAAACATTAGATTTGTCATCTGAAGTCAAAATCCACAATATATCTTTTAAAGAAATAAAATGTTCTGTCTTTTTATGCCTCTCCAATCAGGGACACTCCAGCTTCATAACTCACCTTGATTGGTCCAAGGATGGGAGGTACATCATGTCTAATTCTGGTGACTACGAGATCCTTTACTGTAAGTGAAGATCCAGAGCAGAACAGACACTCAGACTGACTAAAATCTGTTCATATCTCAACAGTACTCATCTCCTCTTTTCACTTGTCCTGTTCTATTGTTTCACTGTCTGTGAACTTAAAGTCCTCCTCTGATGAAAATAATTTTGTCTTTTACATTTCTACAGTATTTCTCCTCTTAAATCAATCAAACTGTCTTGGACAGACTCTGTTTGAATGAATGATCTTCTTTCCATCAACAGCTCTGCTGCACATGCACTAAACCCTCATCTGTTCCTAGTGTCTAGTTCAGGTTCTGGAGAAGAGAAGATGGTATCTTCACATTGACTGCAGTCAAATGAGCCGCCGTTCACATTTCTGTGGTCAAATCAGCATCACTGGATTTTTGGTGTGAGTTTCATCCAATACTTACGGTAGCAGGACTGAGAACGCTGGAAAATCTCCACCAGACTCCACGGAGCTTCTTGATGTGACCACGGAAATGTGAACGGCGGCTCATTTGACCGCAGTTGGAAAGGATTGTAAATCAATGAAAGAGCATTTTGATGTTAGCTTTGATTATTTTATCAAGAACTCTGAGAAACCAATGATTGAATGTATTGATCACAGTCAATAAACATTGGAGAATTAGCTAAAAGAGTCTTTGGTGAACTGGAAGGAGAAAGAATCAGGATTTTGGAGGAAGTTCTGTCCATGAAGATCTTCACTTCCTCGTCCAGCTGACATCCGGATCAGAACCATACGGCTGGACATTACCCAGATTGATGGACGTTTTTATGAAGATTTACGCTAGCGGGACACAGAACTATCATAATCAGACGGGGGGGGGGATCAGGGGCGGAGCTCCAAAAGCCACGCCCCCTCAGACGAGATTTTCAGATCAACATGAAAAATGTATTTTTAAGACATTTAGGTTGTGGAATTTTGGTTAAAAACTTCATTATCATAATTAAAACACTACTGGGAACATTTGTTTAAATTTAAAAAATTGTCATAAGGGGAATTAAGTACTAATGAACTTTAGTCATTATTAAATATATCAGTTTTCATATTTATAGTGTCAATAATCACTATAATTGTATCTAATGATCAAGAATTCTGCTGGTTGTATCCTTGTGTAGTATTCTGGAAATCCCCGTCCTTTAAAGAAACCCCAGTCAAAATGTGATGATTAAATCCCCCAATCATTTGGACCACCCCTTTACCTGCCCCATCTGCCTCATCTGGGTAAATGAAGAAACAAAGAAGACCAGGACTGTCTTGATAAAGTTTTATGATCAAAACGTTTTATGAAGCAGCAGCAGAGAATGAAACCAAATCCATTCTGGTTCTATTGGCAGATGCTTCATTCATCCCAGCTTTGGCCCTCTGCTTTGAATCTGTCATTGTAGTGTTCTTGGATTAGTTTATGTCAATGTTAGACAGGAAAATCTTTACATTTCAAGAGCGTGAACATGTTGCTAATCTTTCACATTTTTCTCCTTAAATATAGTATTAGTTATATAGTGTGATAATCACATGTGTGACTCCTCACAAACTGAATGTTTTCAACCACAGGGGACATAACAGGAGGATGTAAACTGCTAAGGAACCGCTCTGAGAGCAAAGACAGAGAATGGGCTTCTTTCACGTGTGTGCTGGGCTTCCATGTTATGGGTGAGAAGGCAGCAGAACTATTTCTCTGCAAGTGTTCCTTGAAATGGGATTGTGATGAGGATGGCTCACGGCTTGTGGTGTGCACAGGTGTCTGGTTGGAGGGCTCTGATGGCACAGACATCAACGCTTTGTGCCGCTCCCATAGTGAAAGGATCGTGGCCGTTGCTGATGACTTCTGCAAGGTCCACCTTTTCCAGTTCCCCTGTCCAAAGCTGAAGGTAACAGTCAAACAAATCCAGCGGTCTGTCTAAAAGCTTAGATCATTTTGAGATGTTAGACCATGGGTGTCAAACTCAACCATACAAGGGGCCAGAATCCAAAACTCACCTTAGGTCGTGTGTCGAACAGGATAAACATTTATAGAACACTCTAAAACTACATTTTTAAAACTTTAAACTGTCACTTTTTACCATAATTATGAACTAGATATATAGCATTACCTGTGATAATGCTAGTGTGAATGCTGTAAGCTGAATTTGGATGCAGAAGATGCTAAAATTGATTGCTAAAAACACTGAAGCTAATAGCTGAAAACGCTGATGGCCTACTAAAGTATTAGCTAAATGCCAAATTAGCCTAAAAAACAAACAAACAAAAAAAAAACGGCAAAATTAGCCAAAACAGCTAGCATGTTAATATATGCTTAACTCCAAAACAGCCTAAAAAACTTTTAAAAAAAGCCTGAATAAGCCTAAACAGCCAGCATGTTGTTGAAATATTAGCTAAACTCTAAAATAGCCAGAAAAATTTTACTAAATGCCAAAATAGTCCAAACAGTTATGCTTTTTGGACTATTTTTGACTACTTTTAAACATAAAATAACTTTCAATGTTTTACTCTACATAAAAATATATTTTGTCAAAATGATACAAGTTAGAAATAAGCGTAAGATAACATCGGGCCATTAATAACAATAAAATATAATGACCCAGAGGGCCGGATCCGGCCCTCGGCCTTGACTTTGACACATGGGTTAAACCAAACGTTTACATGTAAAAAAAGCCCGTTTTCAAAAGTTTCTTAACCATTAAAAGTGAGAGTCTCTCTTCAGGCTGTTTCTCCTGCTCTCCAAGGCTCATTAAAGATGCCTTTCTGCTATTCCTCTAACAGGCACCAAGTCACAAGTACGATGGCCATGGCAGTCATGTGACCAACGTCTGCTTCACCCACAATGACTCCCACCTGCTCTCCATGGGCGGAAAGGACACTTGCATCTTTCAGTGGAGGGTGGTGAGAGAGGACAAAGGGACAGCTTTGGGGAGCTCTTGGGACAGCAAAGACAAGCTGACATCGACTCTGTCAGCCTCCACCAGTTCACTAGAACCTCCTTCAAGCTAGAGGGCAGATGCTGTCAACAGGAGCAGAGCCGGGGGACGTTTTAGCGGTTCCATTGCTGTCATTTTAATAAAGAGAACCCTTTAAATGGAATGACTATTCTAACCTTTTGTGCCTTCAACATGCAAACCCTTGTGAAATTGATCCTTCCTGTATCAAGATGGGCTCCTTTCTGTCTTCATGTGTCAAGAACCATTAAGCGCTGTAATGTTTGCTAGTGGAGATCATCACTGTTGTTGTGATTATTTCTGTCTCTCGTTTTCTAAAGTCCTTAATTGTTGCCTAATGGAGAAACCCGTCGAACCTGAAAATAGTTCTTAAACTTTTTTTATATTCTTGACAGTATGTATGTTTGACATGTATTCTTTCAATAGACTGTGACAGACTTGTTCCTATAAAACAAACTGTTTTTAAACAAAATAGCACACGTGATTAATAAAACTTTAGTACAGCTTCATACATATATGTTAAGTACACTTTTGGTGACATTTTTATGATCAAACTTCCAATAAATAAATAAATCCAGGAATGTTTAGGGTTCTGTTTGTCTGACACAATATTTTGAGGGAGTGTGTATGAGTGTGGCTGATTCAAAGTTTTGTTCGGGAATAAATGTTTTACAAAATAAAGAGAAAATTAGTTCTAACCAAAACTGTCATCGGTTTTTGTCATGCACATGTTAAAGCTTTTAGGTTGAATGGCTGTAAAAATGTATAAGCTGGCAAACCAAAGTGACACTTTAAATCAGGGGTGTCGAACTCAATCGCACAAGAGGCCAAAATCCAAAACACACCTTGACACCCAGGTCACAGCAGAACAGGATAAACATTTATTGAACACTAGAACTACATTTTTAAAACTTTAAAACCGTAAACTTTTAGCATATTTATGAATAATAAAAAGGCAGAAATATTATTCCAGAATAAATCAACTTAAACCTTAATTAACTTTCAATATTTTACTCTGCATAAAAATGTATTTTCTAAAAATTGTACAAGTTAGAAATGAGCTCAAGATAACATTGACTCAATAATAACAATAAAATAAAATGAACTGGGGGGCGGAATAGAATTACCCAGAGGGCCAAATCCGGCCCCCGGGCCTTGACTTTGACACATGTGCTTTAAAGTATCAGAGAAGTAATATGTGACTTTACCCTTCACTTCAAAATGCTTTTAAAGAATTTAAAATACTACTTTCAGGATCTTCTAACTCAACCTGTTAGTCGCCCTGTAGAACAGAACCTTTCCATAAAGCTTTGTGTATAACAGATTCAGAGTCCCCATTTTTACTTTGGTCTAACAAGTGAGTGAATATTCTCTGTATCCCACCGAGTCCCTATGCAGACAACCCCTGAACTCATGTACCCACGTCAATAGGATCCCCCTCCTCACTGCCTGGTACTATGTAAGCCCAGCCTGGCATTTGACACAGAAAAATTCAATGTTACGAATTCAAAGTTTCCCATCTGCAGGTCTACTCACAGCACATGTGACAGATATGTACAAAGTAGAAAAATATTTGACCATAACATTTTATGTAGGATTGGTGGCGGGACAGTGATGCCCTGCATGGAGAGGTCTATGACTTGAGATTTTGAAAGTATATGTAACTACACTGTAGCATCTGGTAAGTCTTTGACCCATAAAGTAGGTTCACTCTGACGCTTTGAGTTCTGGGCCAAGTACCAAGTTAACAATCCTCAACTCCATGTGTAAGGAGGGTTCCTGGAGTTCATATTACTGATAGATTTTTTTTAAATTAGAAAATCCATTCAACTTTTGTCCTGCATGTATTTAAGATGTGTAAATTACCAAAAAGTATAAATATTTTTTTCTTTTTCTGCTGACCAAGAACAGCCAACAATAAGCGTTTTACAAATGAGCTACAAATGTAGTAACTAAGTTTGGTTGGCTTTTTTTAAAACATTTTTTACAAAAGTATTTTTGTTTTGTTTTTCTTGTCTTTGCATTTGTTCTTTTCAGGAGCAGCTTCAGCAAATCGACTGCAGAATTTTCTCAGGCACCATGAAAACATGGACTAAAGTACTTTTTAAATTTGATTTTAATGTAATTAAATCGGTAATTGGTTAAAGTCAACCAACAAGTTATTTTTTATTACATGTTTTAGCCACTTCAACAGATTTTGATCAAGTCTGACTTCATCTTTCTCTCTGCAGCATATATATATATATATATATATATATATATATATATATATATATATATATATATATACTGTATATATATATAAAATCCTCCTTTTAAAATCCTCCTTTTATTTAAAAAAGAATTATCACTCGTAGCTTTTTTCTGAAATGAGGTCTGTCTGACCAATTACCTTGAAGTATTTTTTAAAATCGAGGCCGGGAAAACCATTCTGAACGAACATTGCCGAACGTTTCCGAAGGTGACGATGTGCGCACGACCGAAGGGGACCAGAAATGAGTGTCTGTGCGCGAGTGCTAAACTGAGCGGAGGTGAAGAAGAGGAGGATGAAGCTTAGAGGGGAGGATGAGAGGAAGAGTATAGAAAGAGACGAGCTAACTAAGTATCAATGAGTGAGTGAATGAGGAAGAAAAGATTCGGGTCATCCGAAGGGCCGAATTAAGGACTTTGGTGTTTTTGGACGACCTCCTCCGCTTTAATAACGGAAACTTTCAACTTTTACCCGCGGCAGCTCGGTCTGTTGTGCCTGGAACCGGCTTTGTTTCACAACGGGGGTGTCTACGATAAATGAAGGAATAAAATAACCCCCCGGTGATATTTCAACCCGAGAGGGGGATACCCTGGGACTGATTTTGATAAAGTTAGAAGAGGATGGCGGCCAACATGTACCGAGTGGGAGGTAAGGAATGGATTATATTCTCCAGACTCCCCCCACACAACGTGATTGTTCGTTTTCTACAACGAGGTAGCTAACTAGCAGCTAGCTAGCTGTGCTGTCTGTTAGCGGCTAACAAAGCTAGGTCTTAGTTAGCTTCGCTGCGTCTGTATCACGAGAATTACACTTTTTAGAACATTAGGGTTTGTTTTAGCTCACTAAAGTGGTTTTTAAAGTGTTGTAATGCGTTTACACTCAGTCTGTTTGAAGCGGCTGATAATAGATTTAGTTTGATGTGAGCTGGACATGCACCGCACCAAAACAGGGATATTTCGGTTTGCTTAATTTGGAATAACTCGGAAAGAAATAAATCTAACCATTTTTTCTAATTTTCTCTTATTTTATTTAATCAGAATGTGCCATTGCTGAGTTTCTAGCGCAGCGTTCACACCTTTGGAAAAGTTTAAATTCTGCACAGAAAATGGTTCCAATCTAGATTTACTAAACCGTGTGCAGGTAAAGGAGTTTATTTGAAAGTGCGGTGTGAACCGGTGTGCCTGCGTGTTTGTCAAATCTCATCGTTTCAAAGCAAACTCGGTGCTGCTAGCATTAGCCTCCGCCTGCTAGCCCTCAAAATGTCATCCCGATAGGAGCAGCATCCGCCGCGGTTAGCTTTGTCTGAGCGGGGCTTTAATTTGGTTATCACCTCCGCCATATCAGGCTGGCTGGACGGCAGCGGGCAGCACGCGCCCTGCTTACTCTGGCTGCTAAGTTTGGCTTCTTGCATTGGTGTTAGCAGTCGTCTGTTCTCACGAGACTTCTCCAGTCCGGAAATTGATGAAAAGCATCAACATTTCAATCATCTTATCATCGCACACGTTGGAAATCGGACTGCACGTTTTAGCATTGTTTGATCTATTGAAAACTTGAAGCTAAATAACTTAACTGCTCTATTACATTTGCAGTGCTGGGCAAATTTCATTATTTTAGCATTTAATTTCAACGTTTAATTTTGTTGGTATTTAGCACAAAAACACTGGTAGATTCTGCAAATGTGTCTATACCTGTATGGTCTGTAATTGCTGTAATGTAGGGGTGTCAAACTCAATCACACAAGGGGCTAAAATCCAAAACACACCTTAGATCACGGGCTGAACAGGATAAACATTTACTAACACTAAAACTACATTTTTAAAACTTTAAACTGTAACTGTTTAACATAATTATGAACTAGATGTATAGCATTACCTGCAATAATACTAGTGTGAATGCTGTAAGCTGAATTTGGCTGCTGAAGATGCTGAAATAGATAGTTAAAAAGGCTGAAGCTGAAATCATGGAAGTTAATAGCTGAAAATGCTAAGCTGATAGCTGAAAACACTGAATCTGATAGCCAGCTAAAATATTAACTAAATGCCAAATTAGCCTAAAAAACTAAAAAAACAAAACAAAAAAACTTTGCTTAGCCAAAACAGCTAGCCTGTAGCTGAATAATTGGCTAAACTCCAAAATATCCTAATAGATCTAAGTAAATGTCAAAAAGTCCAAAAAGCTAGCAGAATTCCCATTTTTATTAATAAAAATGTATTTTGTCAAAATTATACAAGTTAAAAATAAGCACAAGATAACATCGGGCCGTTAATAACAATAAAATAAAATGATCCGGCCCCCGGGCCTTGACTTTGACACATGTGCTGTAATGGTTCTGTTGGACAGAACCGTCTTCTGCTTTGTAAACCGGCGCTGGAGCATCCATGCTGGCAGATGGTTTGGTTTCTTGAAGTGCTTCTGCAGAAACAGAAGTGGGCAGACATTTGAGCTGCTTACAGCCTGTAAGCTCTCACAGGGGGCTGCACGCTATTTAGGTCAACTGATTTAGGCTAAGATGACGTGTTTGTCAATTTGATGTTTAAATATTTTAATGTTTTTCTACTGTAACTCGAATTGTTTTGTGTTCTTATCTGTGACGTAACTTTTGAATTCCTAAGACATCACAGCAAAGACGTTAATGTGGCTCAATGTCAAATTCAGCTTACAGCATTCACACTAGCATTATCACAGGTAATGTTATATATCTAGTTCATAATTATGGTAAAAAGTTACAGTTTTAAAGTTTTTAAAAATGTAGTTTTAGAGCGTTCAATAAATGTTTATCCTGTTCGGCCCGCGACCTAAGGTGTGTTTTGGATTTCGGCCCCCTGAGTTTGACACTCCTGCACTAATGGATCAAACTTTGATCCATTAGTGTATCAAAACTATTTCAGTCATATTTTCATTCGTCAGTCAAAATGTGGCTGAAGTAAAAGTCTGATTATTTGTAGTAAAGCTTCCAGTTTCCTTTAACTATTGAGGTTAAAGTTAATTTTCATCTTCTGTAAAATGTCTGCAGATGCTTCAAGCTTTATTTATACTCTAGATTTTACCTGTCAAAGTGTAGGCTTAGAAAAATCAAATGCTAAATACTGTTTTGATCCAGATTCCAGCTCAGATGAGGAAAACAAAGATGTTCAGGGATCTAATTATCTGGGAGTAGATCTATCAGAATTGAGCAGAGCTTGTGGCCGGCTGACTGTAGTCTGCATAACGATGCAAGCTTTTTCAAACAGCTTTTTTCATCTGCTCCTGATTCACAATTATTTTAATTTAAAAAATACTTAAACACAATTTTGAGTTTAATCTTAATTTTTCTGATGATAAAGGACATTTGATCATTAGAAAAATGCCAAAAGAACATGCTAAAAACACCAAACACATTTTTTATTGGATTGGATCTTTAATAAACACTTAAACTGAAAAGTTATTTTGCCCTCATCCATCCACCCATTTTCTTAACCCGCTAAATCCCTTTCGGGGTCATGAGGTTGCTGTAGTCAACCCAGCAGCTGTTGGGTGAAGGTGGGGTAAACCCTGAGCTGGGTACCAGTTTGTCGCAGGGCACACAATTAACCTATGATGAAGGATGTTTTGGACTGTGGGAGGAAGTTGGAGTGCCCAGAGAAAACCCGCACATGCACAGGGAGAATATGCACACAGTAAGGTTTTGAACCAGGGTCTTCTCGTGAGCTAACTGCTGCTCCACCGTACAGCTCTGAAGGATAATCTAAGCCTGAATCGTGTTCTCTGTTTTGTATTGTAGCCTTCTTACAGGACCTGGAGTAAGATTGCGTCATTCCTCAGCTCAAAACACAACGTTCTAGTTCTAACTTCACTCTCATCATAGGAAATGATTCCATCTCTGTTTTTAACAGCCAGACAGTCCCATCAGCACACAGCCCAATGATCATTAAAAAATAAGGCGTAGAAATCTTTTAGGAGTAGAGACACAGAGCATAACGCAAGTTCCAATCAGCACACTGACATTTATCAACAACACAAACGCATGGACATGCAGTAAAATCTACTTTAAAAACCCATTGAAAATGTAACATTGTCCTTTTTTACATTGTAAATCAGACAACTTATCTGAGACAAAATTGGATTAAAAACCTTACAAGAAAGTTTAGAGATTGTAAACTGAGACCCCTGTGTTTTAAAGAACTGGATTGTTGGGTTACTTTTTGACTTCTGGCTCGAAGACACAAGGTAATGCATTATTACTTAAAATCCCTTAAGGCACAGAGAATCCAGATGGAAGAAAATAGCATTTTACGATTAAAAACACGATAAATGTGTCTTTAATGTTTTTTTACAAATCAACAATTTTGTTTTATATCATCTTTACCTTCTCAAAAATATCCATAGACATTTTCAAACCTTCCTTTTACAATAGATTCATGCAGGAGTGTTTCCCTTCTCTTTTCCCTCAAAAGTTAAGAAGCTTGTGGGTGCCGTCCATTCCCTGACTTCATCCTAGAACCGGCCTCGGCAGCGTGTCTGCGTTTCACCCACGAAAAATGAAACTGAAACTAAAATAAAAAGCTCTTTGCTCATCACCGCTTTGGCAGCACAGACTCTGCCTAGAGGGGGCTGTTCCCCGCTTTCTTACGTCACAACATGACGACCCAGTCATTCTGGTGGGTTGGGAGGGGCTGGTGCTCAGAGAGGAATACTCAGAGATGCATGAATGGATCAAAACACTACTTTTTAAAGAGGAATTAACATTGGAATATGCTTAAAAGTTCCAAAAAGCTGAATTTTGTATGATTTAGACATTTTTAAATTTTCTTTTCAAATTTTATTTGTACCACAAACTAAACAGCTGTGTAAAATTAGTTATTATTAAATGATGTTCAGATGTTGATATTGGCCAAAAAGGAAATTTATTTCTTTGAATTACACATTAGTTAGTTTTTGTTTTATTCTAAAATACATTATAGCAAAGCCAACATTACACCAGTTAATGGTGCTAAAAGTTTATTAATGAGTGAGGGCTGTATTATTTGGTGTGCTGCCATCATCAAATGAGACTGTTCATATGATCTTATATCACCCGATCTAAGGCTGAGTTGAATTCCCAGTGACACAAAGTGCAACTTTTTTTTCTCCAAAAAATTGTAAACAAAATATGCACATACAATTATGTCTCTGTGAGACAGTGTAACAGCTAAGTCAGCAAATAAAACAAACAAACAAAGTGGGTGTCCTTTTTGTTCAGCATGAAAGTGTTTTCTGGACTGGAGAACCTGACATTGTTTTCCACATATCTTTATCTTACCTACTGTTGGTTGTCTGAACCGGGAATGTCTGAACAGTCAGAAGCTACAACCGCATGGGTGGTCAGGAAAAAGCACGACAGTTGGATTGGTCCATTCTGGGATTACTAGATGATTAATTTCTAAAGAATTGAGAGAAATGGAACTCATTTGAGTGTTAAATAATTGTCTGCTAATTTTGCCTTCGGTTTCCAAATTTAACTCAGACTAGGAAGTAGCAGGTCTTGCAGTTCCTCAAAAAGCTACTGGAGTCAAAGGGAACCAGTTTCTTGTTTATTCCCATGTTAAAAACTCTGATCTTACACAAAATTAAATGTATATAAGGCCTGAAAATATCTTCCTTTCACCCTTAACCCTTAAGCTCATTCGTCGTGTATGCCAGGCAGATATAGCAAACCCCAAACTGGATTAGGCCGGGTCACCGATCGCTGACTGAGATGCAACACAAACACGTCTTCTTTGGTTAACCACTCCCAATGGCTTTTAACTCATTCTTTCTCTTCATTTTTTCTATGTTCATCTCATTTCTTAGGACAACACCACCAAAATAACTCTGACACAATGAAAAGTAGTCAGTGCTCATCTTTTATAGCAGTGTATTTTTCAAAAGTACACCATTATGGGAAAATGTGTAAATGTACCACAATTAGTCCTTTTCCTTCCCCAGTGTCATGTGACTCATTAAATAATTCAAGTAGCTTCCAGACACATTGGTGCAACGTGCGCCCCCATCTATCTCCAGAGGAACGTCTCACCAAAGGATGAAGAATATAACATTTTACAGCCTCTTCAAACAAAAATAAAAGATCAATACTTGGAAAGAATCCATTGAGAATCAATCACAGGACTAAATATCATGATATCTCACCCCTAATATATATATATGTGCTATTCACTGGAGTCTTTATAAACTTTGGTCACAGGTTTGTTCTTTTCTTACGTGTCTTTATTTTTTTTTTTTCAGACTATGTGTACTTTGAGAATTCCTCCAGTAACCCTTATCTGATTCGGAGAATAGAAGAACTCAATAAGGTTAGTCTGCTCCTCAAACAGGATTCTAGATCTGCTTGTCTGTTCTTTTTGACATTGTTGTGTCTGGATTCTGCATCATGATACTGCCAACATGATCTGGTATTAATGTGTTTGTGTTTGGTGAAAATAACAGCTTGCTACTTCAACTCTCCCGACGTCTAAGAAAGGCGGCAAACAAATAAAATGTATTTGTAAAATGTTCTTTTTACTCCAGGTTTAGGATTTAATTCAATAGATGCTGAGATAGACGAGATGGTGAGATGTCTGTTTACTGCTGACACGTCTAATCAATAAGCAGAGAGAATATGTCCATGAGATTAAAGTGATCTTATTTATCATTCTTTGGACTTCTGCTTGTGTTAAAAGTCTCCAACACAAAGAAATGTCAACATTTCTGTTCTTTGGTACCAGATCAAAGATTTGTAGAAGTTCCTATGTTTTTTGTTTGTTTTTTTGTACAAAAGATGTGATACTTTATGACAGATCAGACCTAAACTGTTTTATTCCTTGCATACAGACAGCCAATGGGAACGTTGAAGCAAAAGTGGTGTGTCTGTTCAGAAGACGAGACATCTCAGGCAACCTCAACACTCTGGCTGACAGTAACGCAAGTGAGTACCAAGAGTTCCAGCACAGAAGGCTGCATGCCCTTTCAAATCTGATTCTAATGGTTCAGGTTTAAAACTGTGTTTGTTAATTTGGTTCACATGTGTTCCTGAATCAGATGTGGATCAAATCTTTGCCATTTGGTAGTTAAAATATCCGTAGCGACTTTACAGCTTTACCTTTTGGCTGGAGACGCCATAACCAACTTAGTAGTAAATCAATACTTTTTTATATTTGAACAAAAATACATGAGTAATGAAAAAACTGATTCTGAGGTTTCCAAATTCATTTCAGATAAACATGATAGATTAAAAGCATCTTTACAAATCAGCTTTGCATCAATATGCAGCATTACTAATGTAAGTGTTGATTAACATGCAAGAATCCACTGGAATTACACTATTTGAACGAGTTAAAGAGTTATGATAGTCGAAAGAACGGAGCTAAATCTCTGTTGTTAAAGGGTTGAGCACCTTGATAACATGTTCCTCTAATGCATAAGTCAAAGTCACGGCCCGGGGGCCGGATCCGGCCCTCCAGGTAATTCTATCCGGCCCTCCAGATCATTTTATTTTATTGTTATTTATGGCCCGATGTTATCTTGTGCTCATTTCTAACTTGTATAATTTTGATAAAATAGATTTTTATGGAGAGTAAAATATTGAAAGTTATTTAAGGTTTAAGTTGATTTATTCTTCAATAATATTCCTGCCTTTTTATTATTTATAATTATGCTAAAAGTTACGGTTTTAAAGTTTTAAAAATTGGTACTCTGCTAGCTTTTGGACTACTTTGGTATTTACTAAGATGTTTTAGGTTATTTTGGAGTATAGCTAATATTTCAGCTTCATGCTAGCTGTTATGGCTAACCAAAGTTTTTTAGGCTAATTTGGCATTTAGCGAATATTTTAGTTGGCTATTAACTTCAGCATCTTCAGCTATCAGCACTAGTATCTTCAGCGTCCAAATTCAGTTTACAGCATTCACACCAGCATTATCACAGGTAATGCTATATATCTGGTTCATAATTATGTTAAAAAGTTGCAGTTTTAAAGTTTGTGATTGAGTTTGAGACCCCTGCTCTAATGTTTTTTAAGGTGTGATGGAGGATTTTTTTTTGTTTTTTTTTTAATGGGACAATTCTGTGCTCTTCCTTGTATGTTTTACTGATATGTAAAGCATGTAAACCGTCCTGTGTTTTTTTTCTTTTTTTTTGCAACAGTTTGTGTCACATGACTTTCTACAGACTAACAGAAGTTGCAGACAAAAATATTTGGCTAATTAAGATTCACTGGTACAGATATAGGTTAGTGAGAAAATCTATTGAACTGTGACTGGGTTTGTTTCAATAAAAAAAAAAAAAAATAACTAAAACACTTAAAAAAACTATTTTGAAAGTTCAATCATAAAATTCAACCTGCTGCTGCATTTCTCTGAAATGGACTGTTTCCACGTTACCACACAGATATTTGACTTATTTACAAACTCGTACTGAGCTAACTGGAGGGTTTTTCTTCTATGGTGCATCTCTGCAGATGATCTTACATGACATGTTACTTTCTGAATCTACGCCGCTTCCTCTGTTGGTGTGAAGTATTTTTGTAAATCGCCTTTCCCCTCATCAGAGGCTATGTTGGGTTAGCTCTCCTGCATAAATGACTCATGGAATTGTAGACTTTTGAAGCAGATGTTTCTCCTCCTCCTGCTCAAATGTTTTCATGTATGGTGCTGTACAGAGCGGTCTAATGCAGATCTGTCTGTATTTGCAGGGGAGTTTGAGGAAGAGTCGAACCAGCCCAGCCTGACTGAGCAGCAGAAGCACCAGCTCAAACACAGGGAGCTGTTCTTGTCCCGACAGTTTGAATCCCTACCTGCCACTCACATACGGTGCGTGATTGAAAACAAAACTCTTCATTAACTGTCTGTGTGTTTGCACTTTGTGTAGACTTAATTTACCAGTCAGTTAGTCGTTTGTTTGTTTTAAACTCAAAACTATGATGCAGCCTTTGTAAAGCTGCGTCTGCCATTGTCTTTCACACACATGCGCAGTGTTAATCTAAGCTTATGTGTGCACATACATGAGTATGAAATCACGTAGGCAGAAGTGAGTATAATGCAGTCATATTTAGTATAAAATCCCCGCGTGTTCAATTAGTTTTTTCTATAAGAGCGATCTTGACTACACTAAGGAGTTGATGTTCAGTTAATCATGTACAGGTTTGGTTTGAAATGTTTTTTCAAATGTTTGAACATTTTTTTTTATACAAAAAAAATTCCCAATAGTGTTTTAATGATGATTATGAAGTTTTTAACCAAAGTCCCACAACCTAAATGTCTTAAAGACATTTTTCATGTTGATCTGAAGCCTATGTTTCCAAAATCTCCTCTGAGGGGGCGTGGCTTTTGAAGATCCACCCCCGACGCTGTTGTAGGAAAGTTCAGATATATTTTGACGATATTTTAATAATTATTCAGTGATTTATTTAGAGTTAGTGCTTTATCCATATTCAAAAGTTATTGTTCCTTCTGTGGTAAAATTCATCTTTAAGTATAAAATGGAACATAAAATGTTTGTTTTTTTAATGAACTGTTTTCTTTTTTCCCTTCAGTTTCTTATCAGTTTCTAAACATTTCTTCACTGTCTCCTCAGAGGAAAATGTAACGTGACCCTCCTCAATGAAACGGACGTCCTGGCCGGTTACTTGGATAAAGAAGTAAGAACCTGTTTGATTCTCATTTACATGTGAAGTACCAGTCTCCAGTCAATGTATCCTCGGGCCTTTTCTCAGAGCACATAGACGAGCTGCATGTGTGAGATGTTTCCTTCATGTTTTTAAAGGGTTTCAGGTGTTGAACCTGGATCCTCTCAGGTAAACTGCTGCTGTCTTCTGTCCAGGACTGCTTCTTCTACTCGTTGGTGTTCGACCCAGTGCAGAAGACGCTATTGGCAGACCAGGGGGAAATACGCGTAGGCTCCAAATACCAGGCAGAGATCCCCGACATGCTAGCGGAAGGTTAGCAGACCACCAAAACCTCATGACTGTTGACTGTAGCAGCACATTCTCAAACAGAGAAGGACTCCTTTGGTGTGGTTTCAGAAGTCGAGTCTCATGCAGTTGTTCTTCATTTCAGATGAATCTGATACACGAGTCCAGGAGAAGCTAGAGACGAAGGTGTGGGACCCCGACAACCAGCTCAAAGATCCACAGATTGACCAGTTCTTGGTAGTGGCCAGGTAATTTACCATTACCCACACTATGACACCATCACTTATAAAACTCTTCTATTATTTATTAAATCCAGGAACAATAACCAGTTTAGTTTTTGCTAATTAGATTTGTTATTGTTATTTTTCCCTGTTGTGAGTCTGTCCTGATGGTTTCGTTCTGTGAAGTGTTTGTTAATGTCTTCCTTTCACACATCTAGGACATTAGAAATGACTGGGTGCATCTCTTAAATACTATTTCATTTATTATAACAAAGTTTGTGAAGTTAGATACTTTTTGGTGGGTAACGTTCTCATTTTGAGGCTCTTGTTGTCACATATGGGTTAACCCTTTAACACCTGAGGCGTCGCTGAGATTTAAACACAAAATCTTGAATCTACTGTAACTCTTCAACCGTGAACAAGATAATTCCAGTAGATTCTGAAGGAGAAAAGTGTGTTAAACTAATATATTAGCAACGTGTTAGCATTTTTGGATAATATGGTGTCTACTGAGGTGTTTTGGGCTGATTTAGTGTTTCGCTAATATATTAGCAACATGTTAGCATTTTTGGATAATATGGTGTCTACTGAGGTGTTTTGGGCTGATTTTGGGTTGAGCTAATGCTTTAGCAATGGGCTAGCTTTTTTTTTGGTTAATTTGACATCTACTGAGATTTTTTGGGGGCTAATTTGGAGTCAAGCTAATTTTTTTAGCAACATCCAACTTGTTAGCATTTTTGGACAATTTGAAATCTACTGAGGTGTTTTAGGCCAATTTTGGGTTGAGCTAATATATTAGCAACTTTGGTTAACTTTTTTGGTTAAATTGCTAGTTTTACAAACTACAGTGGTGGATACTAGTAAGTCTTATAATTTCTTTATCTTAAGGTTTTTGAACCTGATAATCCCTATTTTTCCCAATAAACAAAAAACCATCAGAAAATGAGTTGTAAAATCATTAAATGACTCTGTAAATGTACAGAATACGTTTTTACTTTTTATGTATCTCATACATAACTCTTGTAAAGCTAGAACAAAATAATATTTTGGCTTTATAAACCTTTATTAAGTTTCAAACTGCCACAGTAACCAAGTGAAGTTTAATTGATGTGGTTGGTTAAGGAAGCCGTTGTTTTAAGAGAATGAATTAAATGTGTCATCAGAGATGTTAAATTAACCTGAATGGAGGCTTTCGATCCGATCCAGAAAGCTTGTTTTGGTATCTTGTATCCACCAGTAAAAGTCGTGTCTTTTTGACCTCCTCATGTCAGGGCTGTTGGTACTTTTGCTCGAGCTCTGGACTGCAGCAGTTCCATCCGTCAGCCCAGCCTCCACATGAGCGCAGCTGCAGCCTCCAGAGACATAACACTGGTGAGTGACACTGCTAAACCTTTACATTTTACACAGTTTTTGAGTAGATGTGTGTTTTCTCCTCAGGCATCTGTTTTCTGGTTCTGCCATAACACTAATGCCTCGAATCTTCTGATGTAATGGGTTAGAGCACAGACCCATGTGGAAAGGGTTTTAACACTCACAGCTTTAATTAGTCATTTCATTTGAAAACGATTAAAATAGAAGAACTATTTCACACTGAGCAGTTTGTTGTGTAAAGTTAAGTTTAGTGTAAGTTACAGTTTAGCAAACTCCATATGTGGTTGGTGGATTCAAATATTTCAGAACACAGACATGTTTATCTTCTTCCTTCAAATCAATATTATTTAGCGTTTTACAAAAACAGTGGCAGAGGCAGTTTTAAATGCTCAAACGTTTGTGTAGAGAAAGATCTAGAGAGAGGAGCTGTGGTTGGATGATGAGTTGTTCAGGACATGGATGAGAGCTGAGTCAGTGGTGGGATGTGTTCCTGCAGGTGATGAGGCTCAGCGAACATGGAGAGTCTCTGAATGATCACGTGAACATGAAGACGTGATTTCTGATGCTTTTGTAGAGGGTTTGAAATTTATAAACCCGATCTGTAAACATCATCTGTGTTTTCAAGAGTGCAGCATCAAGCTTGTTAAGCAAATGTTTGCAGTATCTTCTCCTACAAGCTGCAGGATTGTCAGATTTATGAACACGCTCTTGAACAAACAGCAAGTTTGATGCAGGTCGAAATAGGTGAGAGATGCGTAGATCTCTGTATCCAGATGTACAGCCCAATTAGTTTAGACCAGGGGTGTCAAACTCAATCCCACAAGGGGCCAAAATCCAAAACACACCTTAGGTCACGGGCCGAACAGGATAAATATTTATTGAACACTCTGAAACAAAATTTGTAAATCTTTAAAACTGTAAGTTTTTAACATAATTATGAAGTAAATATATAGCATTACCTTCAATAATGCTAGTGTGAAACTGAATTTGGCTGCTGAAGATGCTAGTGCTGATAGCTGAAAATGCTTAAATTGATAACTGAAAACACTGAAGCTGATATCTGAAAATGCTGAATTTGATAGCCAGCTAAAATATTACCTAAATGCCAAATTAGCCTAAAAAAAATTAAAAAAAAAAACAGGTTAGCCAAAACAGCTAGCATGTAGCTGAAAAAATAGCTAAACTTCAAAATATCCTAAAAAAAGTGAAAAAAGCCGAAATTAGCTAAAACAGCTAGCATGTAAATAGCAGCCTAACTCCAAAACAGCCTTAAAAACTTTTTGACATAATTATGAATGATTAAAAGGCAGGAATATTATTCCAGGATAAATCAACTCAAACCCAAGAGAGCAAGATAACATCGGGTCATCAATAACAATAAAATAAAACAATCTGGGGGGCCGGATAGAATTAGGGCCTTGACTTTGACACATGGAATTTAGACGGTCAGAAACCATTTGTGGTTGCAGGTTGTTGTTCTGCATTTATTTGTCACTAAAAAGTTTTTGATGTTTTGCTGCATTCCCTTTCCAACCATTTTCTGTGACAGTTTCATGCCATGGACACGCTGCAGAAGAACAACTACGACCTGGCTAAGGCCATGTCCACGCTCGTGCCTCAGGGAGGCCCGGTTCTGTGTCGGGATGAAATGGAGGAATGGAGCGCGTCTGAAGCCATGCTGTTTGAAGAGGCTCTAGAAAAATATGGCAAAGACTTCAATGACATTCGCCAAGATTTTGTGAGTTTTTTCTCTTTGAGACCATAAAGATGTACAGTGGGAATTCAAATGAGCTAAGAATTGTCGCTAGATAATTGGAATTATCTGTAAAATACATTGTTAACTATAGTAAACATGAACAGCATGAACAACTTAGTGCAAAATTGTTGTGAGCAACAGAACAAAAATTCAATAATTCAAGTAGCTGCCAGACACATTGGTGCAACGTGCGCTCTCTATCTACCTCCAGAGGAACGTCTCACCAAAGGATGAAGAATATAACGTTTTACAGCCTCTTCAAATGAAAATAAAAGATCAATATTTATAGAGAACCCATTGAGAATTAATCACAGGACTAAAGATATCTAAACATATCACAATGTTGATATTTTTGCACACCCCTAATTACAAATGTTTCAGATTTCTGTTTGTCCTCTGTAACATTAGAAATACAAACATTATTATAAAAGATAGCTTTTTCCTTAAACTGCGTCCTAATGAAGCAAAGATTCAGGTTCACAAACAGCAGTGAAAATGTGCTGCAAGAACAAGACATCCGTTTAACAACAGGACAGAGTTCATGTCCTTCATGTTCAGTCTGGATTAAGCTAACCTGTGTTGGTTTTCTTTAGCTTCCCTGGAAGTCTCTTGCAAGTGTAGTACAGTTCTACTACATGTGGAAGACCACTGACCGCTACATCCAACAGGTGTGTTCCAGAGCCACATCCTATCCCCATAACGTATCAGGGTTTTTACTAACCAACGTGTTTCTGCTGTAGAAGCGACTAAAAGCAGCAGAGGCCGACAGCAAGCTCAAACAAGTGTACATACCGACCTAGTAAGTGCTAGTCTCAGCTGCTGTTCCTTTTGTCATATCTGCCCTCTCATAATCACTCTTTCTTCTTCATCAGTACCAAACCCAACCCCAACCAGATCATGGTGCCAGGCAGTAAGCCTGGGATGAATGGAGCAGCAGGCTTTCAGAAAGGGCTGAGCTGTGAGAGCTGCCACAGTAAGTGCAGCCTCTTCATACACATCCCTTTATATCACAATAGAAGATGAACACCTCCCAGTCCTGATGTCTATTTACTGTAAATATGCCCATCCACATAGTAATGTTTAACTGGTTGTAGATGTACCTTTTTTTGTTTTTTGTATGTATTACACATAAAAGGAGCAGAAAATTACGTTTTCTTCATTCTGCTTCCTTCATTTCCTCAGCAAAACATGTCTTGTGTTGTTTTAATACATTATGTTTATGTTCTTCCTGTGAGAATTAATAAAGGTGAATGAATTTAAAAAAACACTGTTGCTTTCTAGGACATGGAGTTGTGGGTAGTAATCCTGCCCTCACTTTCCATCATCCATTTCTTTACATGTCTTCCTGCTAGCTTACAGCCCCTCACAACCTCAACTGAACATTAGTGCTTCTGCAACAACATGATGAGCAGTATCAGAGCTGCTGTACGGTTTAGATCCAGATTCTACACAGACAGGAAAACAAAGACGTTCATGGATCTACTAGCTAGCTCATTGCTTAAATACTAGCTAAACTCAAAAATAGCCTAAAATTTCCTACTAAATTAAATTAGTCAAAAACATTACCCTGTTACTTAGCTATTAGCTACACTTTAACTTAGCATAAAAACCCAGCCTATTTAGCAAAAACGCTAGCACATTGCTTACCGGTAGTTGCTAGCTAAACTCCAAAATAGCCTAAAATTCCTCAGTAAACTAGATTAGCCAAAAATATTATCATGTTGCTAAAATAATAGCTAAACTCAAAATCAGCATAAAAACCTCAGTAGATAACAAATTAGCCTGTTAGCATGTTGCTAAGATATTAACTAAACTACAATTTTTTAAAATCACTATAAAAGATGAAAACACATTTTGAACTTTGAAAACTTATTAATTTCCTATGGAGCATATTTTGCTCAATATTTCATAAACTTTCAAGTTTATGAAAACTAAAAATACCAGCAGTAATGACCTGAACGAGCTGAACGTTTTGATACCAAGATCACTGAAATCTCTGAAAGTGCGATTAAGTTGTTACATGCTGAAAAGCATATGAGAAGGAGCAGGAGAATGCTAACGCTTTTGGCTAATTTATCTACTGAGGTTTTCAGGCTAAAAACCTCCTGCTCCTAAGCATTCACACAATTAAGAGATACTCCAAAGTACTGTTTGAATCTTGATCTTCTTTATATATGTCCTCCATCATCCTAAAATGCCACAAGAACATGTTGAAACACCAGTTCATTGGAGTTAGTCTTGACTTTGAGATGGAACTTCACTTCTAATGCTTAACAGAGGCTAAAAGAATATAAGTACCTATGTAAAGAAAATGATGTTACAAAACATGAATTTATAATTACCTTCAACTTTATAATCTGCCAGCTCAGTAAATGTGGTATTAAGCTAATGCTAACATGCTGGTAGTATTAAAAATGGAAAGAAACAGGCTGTCGGCTGAACGGCTAGAACCAATAAAGAAACAAACATCTTATATTCCTGTTTGACCTAACGTCATGTTTTCTGTCTTTCCCAGCGGCTCAGTCTCCTCAGTGGTATGCGTGGGGTCCTCCAAACATGCAGTGCAGACTGTGTGCTTCCTGCTGGATCTACTGGAAAAAATATGGAGGCCTGAAGACCCCCACTCAACTAGAGGGAGCAGCGAGAGCTGGCTCTGTAAGTCTGTCCACACAGTCAGCTCATTGGAAACACTTCCCAGTCTGTAGTTTCCCTGACTCCTCTTCCTGTGTTCAGGAGTCAGGCCCGCGCGCCCACATGACCCGCCAAGAAGTTCAGGGCATGTCCCCTTTCACTCGCAACGAGGGCCGAGCCAAGCTGCTGGCCAAGAACCGCCAAACATTTATCCTCCAGACCACAAAGTTGACCCGCGTGGCGCGGCGAGTGTGTGAGGACATTCTGCAGCCACGCCGCGCTGCACGCCGACCCTACGCCCCCATCAATGCGAACGCAGTCAAAGCTGAGTGTATGTACTCATGAAATGTATGACATACGTGGACACTGCCTTAACTCAGAGTGGGACAGGATGATGTTTGTTTCTTTTTCTTCAGGTATGATCCGCCTGCCCAAAGCCACAAAGACCCCTTCAAAGAGCAAGTCTGTACCCCGACAGTCACTAGCCAACATAGTAAAAGAGTTAGGTAAGATCATTTCAGAGCGCACCTTATTGATTGATAATATATTAGCTTGACTCCAAATTAAATTATCAAGTATTTTTTAGGATAAAGTATACTGAAATTTTACATTATTTTCTATAGAAGTGTAGTGCATTCAAAATCCTGTTGTGTTTTATTAAGATAAATCTCTATTTTTATAAGAAAGACGTGAATTTCTTGTTTCTTGATCGACCTCAAAGCCGGTCTGAATGCTACATTTGGTTCAGATTCTCCTCTGTAGAAACGGTCAGTGGGATCAAATGAATTCTGAGATGTCCCTCTAAATGTATTTAGAACCAGAATAAAATATAAAACTTTATAAATAACAAAGTCATTGCATTTATTGATTGAGGACAATTTTTATGGAACTATTTTGGGGCCATGAATATTTGAAACCCAAATAAAACATTTTGAAAAGCAATACTGATATTTGGCCAAAAAAAGTCTTGAAACTGAAATTTTGAATTTTGAAACCTAAAAGACAGAACATTTGAAGCTGAGAATAATTCAGTTTATTTTAGAATAGCAAAAACGTTTTGGACATTTTATATTTCTTTTGGAGAAACAACAATAATTTTTTCAAAATGTTTTATTTGGGTTTCAAATATTTATCGACCCTAAATAGCTCCATAAATTTGTGGCTTTATAAATATATCACTCATAATTTTATGTTTTTTGTGTAAAAATATTTTTCCACGAAGTTTTAATTTTTCTTTAGACATTTCTGTAATTAATTAAAATATATTTTTTCTGTTTTAACATGAAAAGTGAGCCTTTATTTTTATTTTTGTACAGAAACAATACGCTTCCAGGCTTCTGTTATATCATCAACAAATGCTGGCAAACCGTTTTCTAAATGAGGGATCGACTAATAGACACTGAAATGAGAGCGTGGATGTTTACTTTGTCCTCCAAAGATCATTTACCTGTTCTGTTGTAATCTGGAGTCATCTTGTCTTCTCCTGCAGCCATTTCTGCTCCGCTGAAGCTGAAGGCGTCCAGAGGACCGCCAACCCCCATCAACAGGAACCAGGCCAGCCAGCCTCGAGTAGCTCAAAGCCTGCTGGGAAAGAGAGGCTTCGACAGCGTCAGTGCTCCTCCCACTTTGTCCTCATATCTAAAATATCACTAAAGGTTTTTAGAACCTCCAGAACGCGTGATCGCAGGTCATCAGAAGAGTTTTCACACCAGCAACTTTTCAACACTCTTCATTTGTTTTGTTTTATTCGCTCAAACACAGAAAAAAGACTAAAGTTTTGTAGCCTGTGAATCCTACGTGTTCTGCATTCTCTGATGCTTTTTAGCGTCACTCATTTTACTGAGTTTACTATGTTAAGTTTAAATAAATAAAGCTATATCTGGCTAGAGAAATATCTTGAACAATATTTGTGTGCTGACTTTTTATGAGAGGTCAAATAAACTGGAACATTTTTGTAAATGTCATCAAAATGATCATTTCAGAATGATCTAAAATATGCTTTTTTTTAATTAATATCATAGACTATGAACATAATGCATTTTGTCTATAAAGATCAACTTTATCCATTTGACTAGGATGGAGGTCTGCAACATGAAGCTCTTTTATCTCTCCATGGTGGATCCTTGTTCAAGCATAAAATAAGTCATAGAGACTGCTGATCCAGACATGTCGTCCGTCAGAGTCAGCAGCTCCCCCTAACCAAAACTACCTAAAGAAAACAAATAAACAAAGCCTGAAAACTAAGATTACCAAACCCCAAACTAAAATAACAAAACCCAGCAGAGTAAGACTACTGAGGACAAAGAGGGTATAATTACTGTCCCTTCTATGTATGAATTTATGTTTGTTTTTTTTATAGTCTTGTTATTTGAACCTTTAGTCCACAATAATAAATTATTCTATTCTATTCCATTCTTCTTCCTCCTTCTAGATTTTGATCAGTAGAAAACAATCCCAGATGGCTCTTTTATTGTTAAAGGTTGCTGACCCCTGGATTAGGAGATCCTTGAGTATCACCAAGAGCTTTTACAGGAAAATAATGAGAAAAAATAATAATAAATAATATATATATATACACACAATTTACAACACCTGTCATACAATTTCAATTAAAATGATACATATTGAAAAGGGATTTTCATCAAATTATTATGCAAGCAATATTATTTATTGATATCTTAATTTTTTCTTTTGTTTTCGAGTTCTGATATTTGACTGAGATCTGAATCAATTCACACAAAGTAAACCATTCGTACTCTTAGTTTTCTAGAGAACAGAAAGTATAAGTCCAGGAGTTGTGGTAGAACATGCTGTAGCTGAGGTGTATGTCATCATTTCAGAGGAATAAAAAGTTACGCTTGTGTTGTTTCTTTACAGGCTGCAGGAGGAGCTTTCCCGGCCAATGGAAGGCCGTATACATCAGGTATGAGAACCACTTCCCAGTCAGTCATCAAGCGGCAGAAGGTCAGCCAGGGGGAGGCTCCCAACCCTGTTGTGTTCGTTGCCACGAAGGACACCAGGTACATCACTGGAAAACATGTAAAAAACATCATTTCAATCTAGTCTCATTCAAGTTAGAATTACGGAGCAGCCAAGATGCATATTGTTGGATGTTGGTGTTTTTACTGCACCAAAGGCCAAATTTAGTTGTTCGAATAAGAGATATTTGTGGTTTTTTGGGGTATTTTAAGGGGTAATTTTAAAATAGGAATGTTTACCAGCCAACATCATGTGAAGAGTGCTGTTTTTTGAGTGTATAAAAACAAGCTCACTGAGGAGCACTGTGAGCAACGCAAACCATTTTCAGAAAGATTCTGCCGATGCCTCTCATCACATGGCTGTGCTTTTATATGTGACCATAGCTTTAAGCATGCTTATTGTACTTATACCAAATATCATTGATAGTTTGGAAAACAAACTAACTAAAAATAAAGACAATAAAGATGATAGTTTATTAAACTTATAATGAATCCTGCAGCTTTTGTCCTTAATTAGTTTCTGGGATTAAAACAAGATTAAATCAAATATAAGAGATAAGGAATAAACTTTCCATCAAACTTTTTTTTCACAGATGCCCCGCCCCTCAAGATGACGGAACAATTTAATATCATTTTTATATATAAAATGTATGTAGGGTCAAAGGTCACCTGTCAAATTGAGTTTGATGGAAAGTATATTCCTGATCTCTCTAATGAGGTCGGCATCTGAAACAAGGAACTATTTTTACTAAAGATAAAGTTTTGGTCTCATTGACTCAAATATAAATAAGTAAATTTTTTAGGTGCTGAACGCTCACAACTTTGTTCAACTTTACTACACTCTGACTCCATATAATGTACAGTAACGACTAATCCACTAATTAATTAATGATCCACTATTTTAATAGTCGATAAGTCGTTGAATGGTCAACTAATAGTGGCAGCTCTGGACTCAGTGTCAATCAGCTTTTCTCCACATCAGAATCAGCTGATTCCTGTTGATCAACAGTTGAAGAGTTAAAGTAGGTCAAAGAGTGTTGTTGGCAACACCTCTGCTGTTAAAGGGTTAAAGCTCATGTATTTGTCTCTTTAGTTTAGAGCAGGGGGGTCAAACTCAATCGCACAAGGGGCCAAACTCCAAAACACACCTTAGGTCGAACAGGAATAACATTTATTGAACTCTCTAAAACTACATTTTTAAAACGTTTAAACTGTAGCTTTTTAACATAAATATACCTGCAATCATGCTAGTGTGAATGCTGTAAGCTGAATTTGACCACTGAAGATGCTAGTGAAAATAGTTGAAGATGCTGAAATTGATATTAAAAACACTGAAGCTGATAGCTGAAAATGATTAAGCTGATAGCCAGCTAACATTAGCTGAATGCCAAACTAGCCGTTAAAAAAACTTAGATTAGCCAAAACAGCTAGCATGTAGCTGAAAAATAGCTGAAGTTCAAAATAGCCTTAAAAAAATGATAAAAAAGCCTAAATGGCTAGCATGAACAGCTTGCATGTAAATATTAGCCTAACTCCAAAACAGCCAAAAAAACTTTTTTAAAGAAGCCTAAATTAGCCAAAACAGCTAGCATGCAGCTGAAACATTAGCTAAACTCCAAAATAGCCTAAACAAATCTTAGTTAATGCCAAAATAGTCCAAAAAGCTAACAGTATGCCCATTTTGAAAACTTTAAACAGTAACTTTCTAGCATAACATGAGTTGACACATTACAGGTTGATGTGCTGCTACAGCTCTGAGTGTCTGTCTCGCCCCATCAGGGCCCTGAGGAAGCATCTGACTCAGTCTGAAATGCGCCGGGCTGCCAGAAAGCCTCACCTGCTGGTCCGGATCAAGCTGCCGCCGCCGCCGCCCCGCTCCGTGCCCCTGCTGCCCTCCAGCACCAGCGAGACCATTGTCCTGGAGGACTAGGGGGGTGGGTTTTATGAGGGTGGGGGGTTGTGTTCACTTTTGTCTTATTTCCCTGATTTTAGTCATGTTTTTCTTTACCCTTTATTTCATCCCCCACTTTTCTAACACACCTTTTCTCTCTCTCACACACACCTTTAAGGTAGAATAAGCAGATGCACACCGACCCGTCAGCTGGGGTCTGGAGCGTTTCACTGCAGCTCACACCCCTGTTGATGTCCCCTCTTTTAATGTATAAATGAATCGGTGGGAGAGAGCACCTTCATCCATGTGTTGTGTGAAGATCTGACACCGTGATGCTGGTCACGAGGCAGACGGGAACATCAAATGTATCCCATCATGCTTTTCCCTTCAGCGTATGCAACTGTGGGACATGCGGACACAGGTCCTTCAGTCACTGTCCATGCAGTATTCAGTCGTTTGTAGCCCAGACCACGTCAGGAGGACAGAACCATGTCACATAGATGCATACTTGGCATCTCCCTCTGCTTTACAAATGTCAGAATAGTGAATAGAAAAGAGGTTTAGCAAACAAACGTGGATGTTTGTTAGTGTGCATAGCAAGTTGTGCATATTGAAACAAACTGAGGGCTAAGTGTCGGATCCTTTCAGTGTTTCCTGCCTGGTGGGTTTCATCTTTTTGTTGTGAGATGCTGCAGCCCCATCACTGAGCTCAGCAATCATCTAGAACTGCTCCAGATTTTGAGTCCAGCTTGTTGTTTTTTGATGGACTGTCTTAGCTGATTGTTTTTTTCATGGCTAGTACAGGTTGTGTTTGGCAGCTCATTCTTCATGCCCAGCAGAGCAGAGAAAATGACTAAAGGAAACCTCGTTTCCATGCCTGCTTTTGGTACGTTTGCTAAAAAACCCAAAAATGTCTTCATCGTTATTAGAGGTTCCACTTTCCAGGATGGAATGAGTTCAGTTTGGAGTCAAACAAACAGTAATGTGAAACATTTCTGTACACGTCAATTTGGGCCAAACAATGTTTCTCTTGCATGTTGACCATGAACTTTTCTGTAGAAGTAATCAACCAACCCAGAAGCAATGCTTCTGTCATTTGATGTCACATGAATGTCCCACCATCCCAGCTGGTTCTTTATTTTACTCCACTGCTTGTACAGTTCTTAGAGTCCTAGGATTCATTTGTTAACTGGATGATCCGATATCTGAGGTACCATCATTGTATAAGCAATTCCACTGATTTTTTATAAGTGCACTTGGTCTCTCAAAATTCAATCCTCACAGAAGAAAGAAATTGTCCGTTTGATTTTTCTAACTGGTTCTGGTTCTGGATGCTGTAGCTGCAGGTGAACTGAGCCTGCTGAGCATCATGACACATTCAAAGGGACTTTGTGCTGATTTTTGTAAGTTGGACAGACAAATGTGCTCGAACTGAAACTTTTGCCCCAGTTTTTATTATCCTGTCTGTACCTGGAAATATATCTTGATAAGAATAATAAAGATTTTCTCCATGGTTTAACAGGAGTTTCAGCTTCATTCTTTCATTTCTCTGCATCCTCCAGCTCCAGCAGACACTAGTGAGAGGAGGAACAGCTCCACTGAACCGCATTCAGCATTTTGGAAAGCAGTGCTCACTTCACCTGTGAGTTACACTAGAGCAGTTGAACAATTAACTTGGCTTTCTTAAATTAGCTATCAACTTCAGCGTTTTCAGCTATCAGTTTCAGCTATCAGCACTACCATCTTCAGCAGCCAAATTCAGCTTACAGCATTCACACTAGCATTATCACAGGTAGTGCTATATATCTAGTTCATAATTATATTACAAAGTTATGGTTTTAAAGTTTTAAAATGTAGTTTTTGAGTGTTCAATAAATGTTTTTCCTTTTCAGCCTGCGACCTAAGAGGTGTTTTGGATTTTAGCCCCCTGTGTGATTGGGTTTGACACCCCTGTCAAAGGTGTAATTGAGCTGTTTGTTATTAGAATAAGCATAAAACACAAATTCTTATCTTCAGCTGCTCTATAGGCTCTTATAGTTCTTGTGGTTGCACATCAGTCTGCTGCAGCCGGAGGATCTATTCAACATATTTTATTTTGAAGGGATGAGCTTGTGCTGCCGTCCAAAGTTAAATAAGTCGTTTTATTTTATGAATAAAGTGTTTCTGAACAGTCAGGTGGGATTTTGGGGCTCTGGGTTTTGGTCTTAGGTGAATTGTTTTTTTATGTTTACAGACTGATGTAAATGAAGGTAATATGAGAAAAAGATATAGAATTATTTATAAATAGCACCATTGTTTTGTTGAACCTCATACAAAATGCCTTCATGTCCAGAAACATCACTTTTGGAGCCAGAAGGTGTTTCTATGAAGCCCTCACCTGGATGAGGTGAATGATGAGTCAGCAGAAAACTGAAGTTAGGATTTCCCTCCACTGGAGGACATGAAACGCAGCTAAACTGATTGGTCTGTCCTCATTCGCGCCTGATGCTGATTGGTCGACAGTTGGAGCTCTCTGCACACCTGATACCTATTTTCCTTGGAGTGACGTCACCCTTAATAAGAAAATGCGGGTCGTCGTGCAGCAGCGCTTTAACTCCTCTGTGTGGGTTGATGGTTCCTCCTGGAGACCGGTCTTCCGTCATGTTCCAGGTAAGGAGGTCGAGGAGAGTGGAGGTTGATGGTGTTCACGTCTGACGGTTGACCTCTGCTCCTCAGGTCAGCACTGACGCCCCGCCCTGTCAGGATGACAGGTGGCTGTGTGGGGAGGACTCTGGAGGAGGTCTGTCCCTAGCGGAGGCCCTGCTCCCCCTGGTGCCCTCCTCCTCCTCCTCTGCGCCCCTGGTTTGCTCCACCAGGTACAAGACGGAGCTGTGCAGCAGCTACTCCTCCTCCGGCCTCTGCAAGTACGCGGACCGCTGTCAGTTCGCCCACGGCCTCCACGAGCTACACGCCCCCTTCCACCACCCCAAGTACAAGACGGAGTTCTGCCGCAGCTTCCACTCCACGGGCGGGTACTGCTTCTACGGAAGCCGCTGTCTGTTCGTGCACAGCCCCGCGGAGCAGCGCCACGCGCCGCGGCGCCGCAGGAGCGTCCAGTGCCGGACCTTCCGCGCCCTCGGAGTCTGCCCGTTCGGGTCACGGTGCAACTTCCTGCACGGTGAGGTGGTCGGAGACGCGGAGGAGGAGGAGGAGGAGGAGAAGCCTCCCGCCCCTGAGCGGCCGCGCGCTCCCGCGTGGAGGCCGCGCGGCGCGCTGTGCCGCTCCTTCAGCGCCTTTGGGTTCTGCCTGTACGGCACGCGCTGTCGCTTCCAGCACGGCCTGCCCAGCAAGATCCGAACCTGCGGAGCCGAGTGTCCTCTGCCGTCCCCAGGAGCCTCCTCCGATGGTCCATCCTCCCCCTCGTCCTCGTCTCCTCTCGACACCCCGTCCTCGGAGGTCCCGGTCCACAACGCCTTCACCTTCTCCAGCCAGCAGCTGAGCGACCTGATGCTGCCGCTGGCCCTCCACCTGCAGCACCTGGAGAGCTCCAAGGCCCAGGACATCTGGGACCACAGAGCACTCTGACTTTTAACGGTTCCGTTTTTTTACTTTATTTTTTAACTTTATTTTTTTAAGCTACAGTAAATGGCTTTACATCAGATTAGCATCTGTTAATCTTTATTTGTATGTTTTTGAAATCCTGTGGATGAACTTGGACTTAATAATGCTAATAAATTTTTAAGCAAGTGTTTGTGGATCATTGGGATTTTTATGTTGGCCAACTGGAGTTCAAATCTCCTTAGAGTTGCTATGATCAAACTTCAGGACATCACCTGCACCAACGAAACCTTCACCAGCATGTTTGGCCTTCATATTGGGAACATAAATGGCTATCACCCTTGTTGGACTTGAGAATTTTTTTTTGTTTTTTCCTACTGATTTTTAGTTCTTACTTGTCCGATCACAAATGAAAATTGTCTGGAAAGCATCACTGTAACACTGAGACAGGGTCAACCTGTGGTTCCAGAGCTACATCTGGCTCTTCTACTCCTCCATTGTGGCTCTCTGGTTAAAGAAGCATACAAAACTTAGTTTAAAATGACTTCTCACTCTGCGAGCCTCCAAGCACAGTAGCAATGGTGGTTCAATAATCCAACTAAACATTTGGAAAATTTCAATGTTAAGTGGTTAAAAAGCTGATTACCTTTTAATCAGCTGGTTTAAAAAAAAAAAAAAAAAAAGAAACCTGACTTGCTCTGTTTAATCTGAGAAACATGAATTTCTGGCTAAGAAGCACCACAAAAGTATTATGCCAAAAATATTGAAATTTCTCATAAGTCATTCTTCTCAAAGATGAGCGTCTCTTTCTGGGTTGTGGTCAGTGAGAAACTAACCCAAAGGGCTCTTTAACTCCTGGTTTGTGCACGTGGCCTGCATTGACTTGGTGGATCAAAGCACCAAATGGATGCTTTTAGAGACCCGCTTTAGCTTAACTGTTCATTTCTGCATGAAACTGGAGCGTCCACCATCCATTGAATCCCTTTATCGTTCATGGGTCTGCAGGAGCCAACCTCGCTAATGTTTGCTCAAAGATGGATCACACCCTGAACAGTCTGTCACCGGACCACACACTCACGTTTACACCTTTAAGACTCTAACGAAGGATGTTTTTGACAGTGGGAGGAAGCTGGAGCACCTGGAGAAAACTCTCATACAGAAGGAGAAAATGCAAACCACACAGGAAGGATCAGCTGAGAATTAAACCCACACCATCATGCTGTGAGATGAGAGTGCAAACCACTACACCACCATGCGGCCTGAATTGATGCACACGTACACGTAGAGTCTGCAGGATTATTGCTGAACAATAAAAGTTAGCTTTTTTGTTTTTTAATACCTGTATTTCATTACACAAAAATATATAGGATTCCTTTTTACTCGCCTATTTTCATGCTAAATATTTTATATATTTTTATGTTTTCTGCTAGTCCAGCTTATTCACCTTTTATGTCGTGTTTGTACATTTATTAAAATGATTTTGTACGCCAACGTTGGCTCTAAATACACTTTATAAAGGGGGAAGAAACTTAAAACTTCTGAACAATCCAAACTCCAGCCCAGTAGGTGGCAGTCAGCTGAATGAAACAGTCGATGGTAGACAGAGCAGTGAGCTGCTTTTATTTTGAAAGGTTTGGCGGAAATCCTGTGTTCAACACCCTCAATGGTTCTCCTACAGCAGCCTTCTTCTGAGAAACTTTCCTCACTTTTCTTAAGGATATTTGTTCATGCATTCTTCTAAAAAGGTAAAGTCCCAGTTCCATGAAGCTTTCTGGTTGATTTGATTTGAAGTGCGTGATTTTTGTGTAGCTACATTTGCGTTTGCGTGATTCTTCAGAGCTAGCTAAACAACCGTGTGCTGCTGCTAACAGCGATGCTCGCTGCAGTAAACATGATGAGTTAAACAAAACTAACATGAGTTAAACCTAAACATTTAACACAGTTAAAGGTTGTATTTTATTTCACCACGCGAACATGGTTGTGCTTAAATATTGTGACCCTTTTCATAGTTAAAACCACGTTTTACTTCAAATATAAATACATATAAGTATTTTTTATCTACAGTGTATACTAGCTATATAAATACACTATTACAACAAAAATTCATTTCATTCATTTGTGTTCAGCAAATGAATTATCATTATCACTATTAAAATGTAAGATAATAAATGCACAAAACATTTCAGTTATAGAACCGAGTTACTCTGTCTAAATCACGTGTCAGAGTTGAGGCCCGGGGGCCGGATCCTGCCAGTTTTTAATTCATAATTATGTTAAAAAGTAACGTTTTTAAATTGTAGTTTTAGAGTGTTCAATAAATGTTTATCCTACTAAAAGCCGAGCCCTAAGGTGTGTTTTGGATCTTGGCCCCGTGTGATTGAGTTTGACAGTCCTGATCTAATGAAAACATTAACGTAATTTAATCTATAAAAAACTATTTTTTTTTACCTAAAAAAATCCTAGTAGTAATTTCTGAAGTATTTTGGTGTTGGGTCCTTGTCAGAGTGGTGGCTGTAACCATGGCCGAGCGGGAGGAGCGGCGCTTCGCTCAGGTTTCCAGGGAATCGGTCACGCTCATGGCTGAGAGTGCAGGAGTGGAGCTCGGAGAGGAGATCGCTGCTGTGCTCGCAGAGGACGTCTGTTACCGACTCAGAGAGGCTGCTCAGGTCAGAGCAGCATGTACACTGAAGTCGGACTCATGTAGGAAGTTCTGGTTGCTTTCAGGGAAAAGAATCGTGTCTTCACTGTATTCTGGACTCCTAGACCTTAAGAAGACCTAAATACATTCAGCTGACATCTCATGGAAATGTTCTTTAAAGCCGAAGACAAACCAGTAAAAGGATGGCTGAAGATCTCTCGCTGCACGTCTCATATCTAATTTTCTCTACAGTCTGATGTGATCATGTCTCCTTTAGCTTAATGTTGTTGGCTGTGAAATGAGATTCATTCCACTACAATCAGGTGTACAGTTAAGTGTTTCTCTTTTGTCTGAAACAGAGCAGCTCTCAGTTCATGAAACACGCCAAACGGAAGAAGCTGACGGTGGAGGACTTCAACAGAGCTCTGCGGTGGAGCAATGTCGAGGTTAGTCCTTAAAATGTTTCAGGTGTGAAAGTGTAATCTGTTGTAGAGCTGCCGCCATTAGTCGACTCATCGACTGTTAAAGTAATGTTTTGTGGCAGCACTAGTCTGTTGTTACGTGAACGCTCGTTCAACGTCTTTGTCTTTGTTCGTCAGGCCATCTGTGGCTACGGGGCCCAGGACACTCTGCCCTTCCGCTCGGTGAAAGAAGGAGAGCTTTTCTTCGTGGAGGATCGGGAGATCAACCTGATCGAGCTGGCTCTGGCCACCAACATCCCCAAAGGTTGTGCTGAGACCATGGTGCGAGGTGTGTGTGTTGTCTTCTTAATATCACCAAGTCATATTGTCCAAGTCTCATGTCTGGACAGGCGAGCAAAGACTTGCATTGAAGGCGTGTCTGTTTTGTGGCAGTAAATGTGGCCTACCTGGACGGGAAAGGAAACATGGAGCTGCAGGGAGCAGGTGAGAAACAGCTGTCACATTCTTCAGGGCTCCAGGGATGCAAACCCACTTCTTGTGGCTCTGGGAAAAATCCAGACACTTTCATTTATAGATGGTCATTTCCACATGTGTGCCGGGCATGTCAGGTCCATCACACACAGTGCTGTCAAGTGTCGGGTTAACGAGGATCTGAGAGGTTTAACGTAGACTTTGTTAGGACTGCAGGTATCAGTCCACATCATAGGTAATCCTGGAAGAACTCCTGCTCGTTTTGCCTCATTGCATTGTGGGTTTTTTTCCTTGCTACTTGCTTAACCCTCGTGCTCTCCTATGGGGTCCAGATAACCCCTCCCTTACATTGGTGTGTGATCCCTCCCATGATAAAGGTGGACAGGATTTTAAGTCTGACATGGAGATAAATAATCCTGAAAACAGTTGAGTACGCAGTCTTGTGGGTCCAGATGACCCTACTTTTAATGTGGTTAGGTCATATGGATAAAGGATCACCAGATCCAGACAATGCAGAGATTTCTGATTGAACCACCTTTAAAAAACCCAAACCCCAAATCATCTAACAGAGTAGCTTAAGTTCCCCAAGAACAGCTTCAAGAATGGAGAACGTGAATACCATGACAGCTGGTCATCAGGATACCATGACAGCTGATCATTAGGATACCATGACAGCTGATCTTCAGGATATCATGATAGCTGATCATTAGGGTTTCCCAGATGCTTCAACAAAAAAGTATAAAGAGAAACTGTTTAAAATCCTAGAGATGTTCTCCTCTTAAAAAGAATCGGTTCAGTGACTGTAAGTGTTGCCCCCTCACAGTACCAGCTGCAGTTCAGTCTCTGTCGGATGACTTGCTGAAGTATTACCAGCAGATCACTCGAGCCATCCTGGGAGACGACCCACATCTGATGAAGGTGAGCTCCTGCCGTGCTCGTGTTAATTCCGGATGAGTTGAGTGTTTCTAGCTCAATGTTTCTCTGCATCTTCCAGGTTGCTCTGCTGGACCTCCAGTCCAACTCCAAGATCGCTGCCTTGTTGCCGTACTTTGTTTATGTCATCAGTGGAGTAAGTTTTCTCAGTTCAACCTATAGTAAGCAGAGCAAGTTCAGATACTACATATATGAGACATTGGTTCACTTGGATTAAATCAGCAGGTAGTAAAGGTGCATCAGGTAGAATCATCCAACCTCAGCCTAACTTTCAAACAGTTGGCAATGACACATCCATATGTCTCTGAATGGCCAATCTATTTTAGCTTTATACACAAAGCCAAAAGTTGACTTAAAAATGTGATAAATTCTGTGAACGTGAGAGATTTGAACACAGAAGGTTGAAACTCCTGTTTACACGTGTTTACAGCGACTGTTTACTGGAAGTGGTTGCTTGAACGCACGTTTCTGAGCCCGGTGTGAACGTGCCTTAAGAGATGCTGTCACATTAATCCAATGAATCATGGGAGATGTAGTGAAAACCGATGACGGTCTCCGGTCTCCCAGCTTCAATACTTGATGCACTTGTTACACAGCTGAACACCGTCTTTAGCTGTGATTTTCATTGGAACTGAGAGACTTTATGAGCCATGTCGGCACTAGGGAGTGAGGACGTGAACTGATTGGTTAGATTGATGAGGTATTGATAAAGCCTCCGAGAATGAGTGAGGAGACGGTGTATGGCACATTCACATGGGTCAAAGTCAAGGCCCGGGGGCCGGATCCGGCCCTCCGGGTATTAATATCCGGCCCTCCAGATCATTTTATTTTATTGTTATTAATGACCCGATGTTATCTTGTACTTATTTCTAAATTGTATAATTTGGACAAAATATATTTTTATGGAGGGTAAAATATTGAAAGTTATTTAAGGTTTAAGTTGATTTATTCTGGAATAATATTCCTGTCTTTTTATTATTCATAATTTTGTTAAAAAGTTATGGTTTTAAAAATTGGTTTTCTGCTAGTTTTTTGGACTATTTTGGCATTTACTAAGATTTTTAGGCCATTTTTGACTTTAGCTAATATTTACATGCTAGCTGTTTTGGCTAAGTTTTTTTTTTAGGCTAATTGCTAAATGTCATTTAGCTAATATTTTAGCTGGATATCAACTTCAGTGTTTTTAACTATCAATTTCAGCATCTTCAGCGGCCAAATTCAGCTTACAGCATTCACACTAGCATTATCACAGGTAATGATATATATCTAGTTCATAATTATGTTAAAAAGTTTAGTTTTTAAAGTTTTAAAATGTAGTTTTAGAGTGTTCAATAAATGTTTATCCTGTTCGGCCCACGACCTGAGGTGTGTTTTGGATTTTGGCCCCTTGTGATTGAGTTTGACACCTCTGGTGTATGGGGTCGAGCTTTTTCCAAAATGAGAGCAGTTGGTCAAAGTTGTGGCAAAATGACAGTACAGTTGAGTTATCAAAGTGTCTTGAATACAAATACAACAAACTCGAGGTAAAATCTGATCCTTCATATTTCTAGCTACTCCGTGTTACCCCTGGTCCTCTTTGGATGGACACAGATATCCTGTCAATGATAAATGTTTCTACACCAGTGAGGTGAAGCTGAATCATTTCCTACGGCTCACTGGTGAACTGTGTTAAAACATTTTGATTAAACTGTGAAAAATGAAGCCAAAACAAAACCTTGGAGTGAGAGGCTGAAAAACTCATCCCAACATGTCAATGTTGTGTTCCAGGTGAAGTCGGTAAGCCATGACCTGGAGCAGCTCAACAGACTTCTCCACATGGTGAGGAGCCTTGTCCAGAACCCATACCTGTACCTGGGCTCTTATGTGCGCAGCCTGGTGTCCAGTGTTATGTACTGCATCCTGGAGCCCCTGGCTGCCTCCATCAACCCTCTGAATGACCACTGGACTCTCAGAGACTACGCTGCCTTGCTCCTGAGCAACATCTTCTGGTGTGAACACAAGTGTTTCTGTTTGGTAGCTTTTCTTTTGTGATTCTGTTGAAAATAATGTAATCGGAGCTACATTTAACAGCTGGTTTCTCACCAGGACACATGGGGATCTGGTGAGTGGACTATATCATCAGATCCTGCTTTCTCTCCAGAAAGTTCTGTCTGACCCGGTCAGACCGCTCTGTTCCCATTATGGAGCTGTGGTGGGCCTTCACGCTCTGGGATGGAAGGTAAGCCCTTACCTATCCACCTCCTAACCTGCTGATGGGAAATCAAAGGTGCTTTCATCAGGCAAATAGAATTTATTGTCAGTTCAGTTCTTAAGGTTTCCAGTTTTCTGGTGAAGTTGGATTCTTTGGGATGTTCCTTCCCTGTGTTTGAGATGACCTACTTCCTTGCATCATTGCTGTTGGGTTATCCAGCCTCTGAACACTGTTTGCATTCGCGTGTTTCTCTGCAGGCTGTTGAGAAAGTGCTTTTCCCACACCTTCCTGCATACTGGGCCAACCTCCAGGCTGTTCTGGATGACTACTCTGTCTCCAACGCTCAGGTCAAAGCAGATGGACACAAAGTGTATGGAGCCATCCTGGTCAGTTGGTTGTTTTTGAGTTTGATTTTGATGTTTTCAACCAACGATGAGAAATATCTAAATATTGTAAACCAATTAATAAACAATTCAATGATTGGTAAATGGTAGATGGTCAACATTTGAATAGAACCGTGCTGCCTTCTGTGCTTAATCCATTTTTATTTATCGCATTATAACATGATAACTGTACCGGGATATGTATCGTATCATGACATGTGTGTCGCGGTACGTTTCGTATCATTACACGTGTATTCCAATATGATGTGTATCGTATCATGACGATACACATCCCTTGACAGAAGGGCAGCTCAAGTGTAAATGAGTTCTTCTGTGCGTCCTGCAGGTGGCAGTAGAACGCCTTCTGAAGATGAAGGCTCTGTCCCTGTCCCATCCAGGAGAGTGGTGTGTCAATGCTCAGACAGGATCCCTAGCAGCAGCTGTTGGGTACAGGTCCCCGGGCCTCAGCCCTCCCCCAGAGAGTCTGTCAGAAGCTGCCTTTGGTATCGCCAGCCACCTGCAGGCGGGGAGCGGCGGCTGTCCGTGGGAGGAGTGGGCTCCTGTTTCTCTCCCCGCCATGTACTTGGAGCTCTACTCTTTTTTCGGGGACAGCCTAGCTGTCAGGTTTAGTACGGGGCCCGGTCTGGACAGCTACCCTTACTGCCCTTCGACTCTGCTCCGGGAGCCCAAGAAGGAAGCTCTTGGCCAGGGCTCCAACTCTGACACTGCTCGCAAGATGCCGCAGCTCACCGCCAACCTCAGCATTAGCCCCAGACGGGATGGGAGTCCTCGCACGGACCCCCCCCCGCCCAGCCTGGCAGCAGCAGGGCCCGGAAGGTACAGTGTGAAGTGTAACCTTTTCAGATCCACATAAGAGCCAGAGAAAGGAAAAACTGAATCTTTCTGTTTTTTCCTCAAACCAGGTCTTTGGCCCGCTCCTCCTCAGCGCAGCGCTCCAGATATTCATCATCACGTTCCGGTCAGCGGTTAACGGGTCTGCCGCGGGACGTGTTCCCCAAGGCCCGGTTTTCCTCCCCTCAAAATGGACCCCCAACTTTCACATTTGTCATTGGTGGACGGCAGATGGGCCAGCGGTGCCAAGGTCGCCGACCCTTTCAGACTGTTTTTGCTCCGACCCCGCCTCCTTCTGCTGTTCCTCCTCGAGCCTACGCCCACAAACTCCCAGTCATAGGCAGAGTGGGGAAGCCTGTCAGACGCTGGACTTGTTCCCACTATTCCCTTCTGCTGCCGCTGTAGAGCTGCTGGTTCATTACCAGAGCTGAATGATTAAAGCTGCTCTTCCTGTCTATCTGTTGATGTGCTTCTTCTTCAACTGTTCACAGACTGATGGGTAATATTTACTAACAGTAGTGCTGGCAGGCTCCACTGTGCTGTAGTGGTTAGCATTGTTACCTCACAGCAGGAAGGCATGGGTTTGAATCTTCTCTGTGTCTTTTCATGCTTCCAGTTGAAGAACATGCTTCATGGTTGATTGGTGACACCATTTTCCTTAATAAGTGACCCGGTCTATGATGAAGCCAACCTCTTTCCTCGGCATCCGTAGTAGCTACAGTGCTCATAAGTTTACACACCCTGGAAGAAATGGTGATTTTTTTTTTTTGGTCATTTTCATAGAATAGGAATGAACACAAGCTGATCCACAAGGGTTTAAATGACAGCTGAAGGTAACCATCCTCACCTGTGACTGTTTACCTGGAATCTATGTGTGGACTAAAGATCTTGGAGGTTCTGGACTACCAACAGAACCTTCATCCTTCATCCAGAGCTCCACTGACATTTCTGGATCTGAGTCATGAGGAAAGCTAAAGAGCTGTCAAAAGATCTACGGGAAAAGGTAACTGAACTGTACAAAACAGGAAAGGGAGATAAGAAGAGGAACTGAGAACGTGAGTCAATGTTCAAACTTTGATCAAGAAGAGGAAAGTGAGGGGTTCACTTGAAATCATGGTAAAAAAGATTTCTGCCAGAAATATATTTGGGATGTAAAGAAAAATCCACAAATAACTTTATCTGTTCAGCAGAACTCTGAGATGTACAATAAGGAGTTACCTGAAGAAAAATGGTGTGCACGGTCCAGTCAACCGAAGAAAACTCTTTTTGTTCAAATGCCACAAAATAGTTCACTAACAGTACGGCAAACGGCACAGAGACAAACTTCTGGACCAAAGTACTTTGGAGTGATGAGACCAAGACTGAACTTTTCGTTACAGTCATCCATCCATTTTCTTGACCGCTTTGTCCCTTTTGGGGTCGCGGGGTGCCGGAGCCTATCCCGGCTACTGATGGGCGAAGGCGGGGTACACCCTGGACAGGTCTCCAGTCTGTCTCAGGGCCTCAATCACACACACATTCACTCTCACATTCACACCTAGGGGCAATTTAGAGTCACCAATTAACCTATGAAGCATGTTTTTGGACGGTGGGAGGAAGCCGGAGTCCCCGGTGAAAACCCACGCATGCACGGGGAGAACATGCAAACTCCACACAGAAAGGTCCCAGCCGGGATTCAAACCGGGGCCTTCTCGCTGTGAGGCGAGAGTGCTAACCACTGCGCCACCGTGCAGCCCCATTACAGTCATTTTAGACATTTTTTGATTATTTTAGAATAATTTGGCATTTCGCAAATATTTTAGCTGGCTATCAGCTTCAGTGATTTCAGCTATCAGCACTAGCATCTTCAGCGGCCACATTCAGCTTACAGCATTCACACCAGCATTATTGCAGGTCATGCTATATATCTAGTTTTTAAAATGTTTTTGTATTATTTTTTTCTCTGAAGATTACAGAAATGAATTATTTGGTTGTGTGTCTTTCTGGAAAACCGTGAATGTTCACGTTTATGCTGTGATTGTTAGAGTTTTTCTGTTAGCCTACAAACCGACCCCAGCCTCCCACCAGAGAAGAAAACAGTTATGTGGCTCTCACAAGAAAAAGTTTGGGGACCCCTGATCTACACCCTGTTCACCCACGACTGTGTCCTCTCATCAGGACAACATCATCCTGAAGTTTGCAGACGACACCGTCATGATAGGACGCATCACAGGCGGGGACGAGGCAGCTCGCAGGGGGGAGGTGGCTTCTCTGGTGACGTGGTGTGAGGACAACAACCTCAACACAGACAGGAGAAAGTGATGGTGGACATGAGGAGACAGAGGAGCCCTCATCAGCCGCTGTTTATCTGGGGAATGGAAGTGGAGAGGTGAGCAGCTTCAAGTATCTTGGGGTCCACCTCAGCAGGACCTCATCAGGAAGGCTCATCAGCAGGTGCTCTTCCTGAAGAGGCTGAGGAAGTTCAGCATGTCATCAAAGATGCGTTGTTGAGTCCATCTTAACAGCTGCATTACTGTGTGGGACGGCAGCTCTACCGCCATCTGAAGGACCTTTTATGTAAAGAGTTTGAATTAGGCAACATGGTCTGTCCAAAAATATCATGTATGTTAATCTGCTGTTTATTCTATTTGGGAAATTCCACATTCACAAATAAAGCTTGTCTACTTCACGACTAGTTTTAAAGAATTCCATCTGGACTTTTAGTTCTAAGTTTGTCTGTTCAGATGGCAAAGTTGTCCTCTGTAAAGTTTTAACTTTGGATTATTTGGTTATTTTATATCTTTTAACCCGTCTTGTTTTTCTAGACATTTTTTGAAAATAAATGTAATGATTTTGATGTTATTCCAGCTGTTCTGGTCCTGCTTGTTCTACTCAGTCACATTTTTCAACATTCTTCTAATAAAACTTTTAGAAAAACAACAGAAAACATGCAAAAAAACCCCACAAAACTACAGGTACATTTCATTAAGATACTGCATATTTTGAAAACATTTTTTATATTATATGTTCAATAAAACTGGATGAAAATGTTGATTTTTAATGTGCCTGTTGCACAGTAGCCTACGTGTTTTTTTATAGTGTTTTCTTAGCCGGTTGTCTTGTAGTTCATAGTAAAGTTTATGAAAAAAAAAGTAGGCTGGACATTCTGCCTCGGTCCATATGTAGCTAAAAGATAGCGATATGAAACACAATCAGTAGTTGGCAAGTATATGGAGCTAAATTGGGGCCAATATTATTTGAAAACCAAATAAAACATTTTGAAAAAAATATTGCTGTTTGGATAACAAAATGTAAAATGTCCAAAGCTTTTCCAAAATAAACTTTATTATTTTCAGCGTCAAATGCTCTGTTTTTTAGGTTTCAAAACTCAAAATTTCAAGTTCAAACCTTTTTTTTCCCAGCTTCAAATCTTTTTTTCTCTGTTAATTTTTTTTCTTTTGCGAATCTAAAAATTTCAGTTAAGAAACTTTTGGCCCGTTGTGGCACAATGGGGCGGGGCTAACATGGAGGACCAATCAAAATCGATGAGGGTGGTGACTTCAGTGTCTCTGCATTCACTGACTCTGAGAACTGTGATCATTACAGTCAGAAAATGTCTTTTTAATCTGTACTATCATAGTCTGACGTTGTCCCAAGATGCGTGTAAAAAGCAGAGTTTTATCGCGTACAAACCGTCCATCCAAAACGCTGTTCTAGCCCGTTTAAAGTGCCATCTTATTCTGTTAAATACAGGTGAAGAAAACGTCCTTATGCTCGGATAAAAAGGCTTCATAAAAACTTCAGACTATGATAATACAGACATTTTAAGACCGTAATTATCACAGTTCTGAGAATCAGTGAATGCAACGGGACTGAAGTCACCACCCTCATCGATTTAGATTGGTCCTTTGTGTTAGCTCCGCCCCAGCGTCACAATGAGGCCAAAAGTTTAGAAATTGAAATTTTTAGATTCGAAAACAAAAAAAAAGTATTGAAACTGAAAAAAGTTTCGAAACTGAAATTTTCATTCTTAAAATAAGAAACAAAAACAATTTTTGAGTGGAAAAAAAATTCAACCGAAAAAAGGTTTTGAAATTGACATTTTTAGTTTTGAAACCAAAAAACTGAACATTTGAATCAGAAAATAATTATTTTTATTTTTGAATATCAAAACGTTTGGATATTTTGTATTTTTTTTCAATATTTTTTTCAATTTGTTCTATTTGGGTTTGAAATCATATTGGCCTCGATTTAGCTCCATACAAGTCCAGTCTCCGCAGACACGAGCCTCCCGCGCGTCACGGCGCGCCGCAGTTGTAGCGCAGATGCGCGCGCAGCCTCTTGGATGCGGTCGGGCGGTTACACCCTCGCTGGAAAGGTGGATGAGCTGGTTGAGTGCGGCTCGTGCCTCCCGCCTGACCTGACGGGGGCTTGTTGTGGCTTCAGCCATGACTTCAGTGTGGAAGCGCGTGCAGCGCGTGGGAAAGAAAGCCTCCAAGTTTGAGTTCACGGCCACTTTCCAGGAGCTGCTCTTAGAGTGCTCTCATAAATGGTGAGTAAATGTTATAACACTTGAAAAGTGGTGGAGTTGGAAGAGCGACATCGGTTCTAGCAGAGACTGTCTCTAAAAGTTCTTCTCTGTCGACATGGATTGAAATGATCGATGGTCATTGGATCGATCTGGATTCACTTGGTCTCCTGGAAGAGCTTTAAATCCTCTTTCTGGGAGTTTTTGAGGGCTTCGTGGAGAGGCGGAAGTGAACGCCCACATGTGAAGGACAGCAGAGGGAAGCTCGTGAGAGAAACGATCAGCTGTTCTCCAGAGCAGACCGATGCTGCTGCTGACAGAACCACGGTACTAACTCAGTTATGACGTAGTTCCTCCAGAAAAGGCGCGTTGTCCCCTCCAGGTTTAGTTTGTGGGGATGATGACCTAAGCGTCCTGTCACACGTGGGTATGGCATCGGTCGGTGAACCTGTGGCTTTTGGGGTTTGATCACATTTCTCAAGTGTTCAGATCAGATTTTGGGTAAACAGATGTGATGGAATAAATGATCGTGACTGTACATGATTGTAACTGTCCAAACACGCTCAGTGTGGAGCAGGAATGAGTCAGGTGAGTAGACAGCAGTTTGAGAAACCTCAACATGTTTAAGTTTGTTTCAGTAGAAATTAAGCACCAAATGCATTTCAACAAAAAGGACTTAATTTGAAATGTCTGCTCCCTGAAACTGTGTGATAAAAGAAGGAATTTATCTTTAACTTAAAGATGTAAACCAACAGTAGACGATTGTCAGAAATAAGGAACATGAGAAGACATTATGGAAGCCACAGAGTACTTCAGCACCTCATGTTTGGTGATGGACCGACAGTTGAGATCAGACAGGACCCTGTGGATCATGATGTTCGCAGACGATACTGTGATTTGTAGGGAGCAGGGGGAGTAGTGCCCCCACAAACGATCACTTCAATAGTCGACTAATCAGGTCATCCACAAACTGGATGTAAAACACACATTAACCCTCATTAGCTTTAAACTAACTAGAAATAAAGACAATTAAGATGATAGTTTCATACCATTTATTACGATCACTATTACTTTTAATGACTCATGCAGCCTCTGTCCTTCATTAGTTTCTGGTAGGGGTGTAATGGATCTCAAAACTCACGGTTCAGATCAGTAAAAAGTAAAAAAAAACACAGCAAAAACAACAATATTAAATGCCTAAAATTATTTTTTGGAAAAGCTTCAAAACACATATTTAATATTGTTAGTTCATTGAGGCCTATTTATAGAAATAAAACATCTTTGAACTTTGAACACAAACAAAATGCTAAAACATGTATTTTCTAATGACATTTACATGTCTTGTGACCAAATCTACAAAAACTGACAGAAAAGAATGCTTAAAAATAGTGTTAAAAACACTAAATCTATCTGGAGTACGCCTTAAAATTCTGATGACCAGTTAAAATTAAACTTAAAATTCTTTTTTTGGTATTAATTGTTTTATTAAACACTGGGAACATTTTATTATCTAAATTAATAATTGTTATCCGTTAAACATGGCGCTGCTGAGCTCGCGTTTCCTGGCGAGCTATGATCCCTTTGGCTTGCCGTACTCCCCCCCCCTGTTACAGAGCGGTTTTCTCCTGTGCAGTACGGTTGCTGCTCTTAACTGGGAGATTCTCTGAATCCAGAAATGGAAACGTGAACCAATGCTTTTATTCAGCTCTTGAAATTAAATAAACCTGATATTTAATCATTTGGGGCCTCCATGATGAAGTCAAGAAAGGTTTTTGACAGAGACTCCTCCCACACGCAGCAGGAGCTTCAGGTGAACAGACTTTTGGAGAACTGTCAAGCAGCTGCTTTAGCACTTGTTAAAACATTACATTAATTTGATGCAAATTCCATTCCGGACAATTAATTTCAATGATGCGAGCCAGAGGTGTGTGTGCATGGGGGGTGGGGGTTGGGGTGGTCCAGGGTACACGTGTGTATCAAACTGTGGCTTGTGATCCATACGGATCTTGTGATCCGTACGGATCACTGTCTAAAAATCTTGAAAATGCCAAAATAGTCCAAAAAGCTAGCAGAATGACATTTTAAAACTTTTAAAATGTAACTTTTTAACATATTTATGAATTATAAAAAAGCAGGAATATTATTCCAGAATAAATCAACTTAAACCTTAAATATTATGCTACAAGAACATGTTAGAAGCACAGAAAAGACGGTTTTCATTGGAATGGGTCTTTAAAGCCATTAACTGACCAATGAGATGCCTCAATTAAAGTGGATGCCCCCCCCCATGCCCCCCACATCCAATGTTCAAAACCTTTGATTGACAGATCCTCCCACTTTCAAGTGGGAGGGGTTGACTCCTGAATGGTCGGAGTGGTTGGTGGCAGGAGGTGAAGATAACCAGGAAGTAACAGAACGTTGCAGTACCTCAAATGACCAGAGTGAGCAACGAGCTTAGTGAGCAATTTCCCATCGACTCCCATGTTAAAGTCATCATTTTCACCCCTCAAAAAAAAACTATAATGCCTGGTGTTTTTTTTTAAATTCATTAATTGTTGTATATTTGATTCATGACAATTCTCAGTCCAGCGGTTCACTGTCAAGACGACAAAATCAACAACACTTTTTTTTTTTAATCTGAGGTTGTCTTAACAACTTGATTCCCTTCTCCAGTATGTCAGCACAGACAATTCCAAGCAATCTGAGAAGGGTCACTCCCCTGTAACTGGAGCACAGTCTGCAGGAACCACCGCCCAAGACCGTCCCAGTCCACCACAATAGAGGCTTTAAGGCAGGGGTGTCAAAGTCGATCGCACAAGGGGACAAAATCCAAAACACACCTCAGGTCACGGGTCGAACAGGATAAACATCTATCAAACACTCTAAAACTACATTTTAAAACTTTAAAACCAGAACTTTTTACCATAATTATGAACTATATATACAGCATTACCTGTGATAATGCAGTATGAATGCTGTAAGATGAATTTAATCCCTGAAGATGCTGAAACCTTAAATAACTTCAAATATTTTATTTTCCATAAAAATATATTTTGTCAAAATTATACAAGTTAGAAATAAGCTCAAGATAACATCGGGTCACTAATAACAATAAGATAAAATGATCTGGAGGGCCGGATAGACCTGGAGGGCCGGATCCGGCCCCCGGGCCTTGACTTTGACATGTGATTTAGAAGCTCAGGACAAATCGGTCTGTCTCCGGGTCCTTGTTGCTGCAGGCTTTTTTCACACCTTTCTGTGTTTGACACTTTTTAAAATGATTGACTCAATTTCTGCATTAGACAGGTTGGTAGAAATGAAAAATGCTTTAAATATTCATTTTGTTTTCATGCATCTTATCTTCTTTTCTCTTTAACTTAGGCAACCAGATAAACTGAGGGTGGTGTGGACCAGGAGGAACAGACGTTACAGCACAAAGGTAGGAACGTCACTGAGTTTGCTCTTATTTAAATGTGAGTTTCTGCCCCTGAAGTTTGAGCGGTCTATCTGCGTGCATCTTTGCTACTTTCCGTGGGGAAACCGTCTCACGAGCGTCTGTTAGTGTACTTTTCTCCGTTGTGTCGGCGGTCCGTCCCTCCTCTACCCGGACTCCCAGAGGAGCGATTTGTTCTGCTATCCCTGTCATCAACATCCTGGAGTTTAGCAATCAGAAGCCATGTCCTCTCTCTCCTCACTGAGTCCTGTTAAAGGCGTCTTATGTCATGAATAAAGTTGTGTTTTTGTACTTTCACAACTCTCTTAGTGCATGGTGAAGATGGACACGGTATCTGCCCATGTGTAATCGCTAGGGCACGTCACTGTAAATATGAAATAACATTTTATGAAGTTTTTCTTTTTTAAGGGCAACACAAGCTTTTATTTTGAAACTGTTTCCTATTTCTCCGGCTTTTTACAGCAAATTTGATGTGTTGACGGCATGGAAATAGAACTCCTTGTGTTGTGTTGCTAAAGGAAACGCAGACATGACACAATGTGAATGTTTGGATTGATTAATGAACGTTCTATTGTTTTGTGTTAAAACAACACAACGTACCACAAACGCACCAGTGACAATCCACCTTTAGGCTGCAGTCATCGACTATATAGAGAGAACTGGACTGAGTAGGTGTGACATCACATAGAAAATGCCTTACTTTCAGCTCCAGTGCAATGAAGCCAATTCAGTCCCCAAATATCTGTGCACTTGGAACCAGACAACAGCGATTGGTCTGACTCGGTCTGAGTCAACGTTTCTATGGCAACTCAGGAGTGAGCTTGCTGGAAGACCACACCCCTTCCACTAAAGCGGGCAAGGGAGACTCTGCCAATCAAACGTTTAAGGTGGGGCCAGCGGGCACCACATGCTTTCACTGAGGCATCTGATTGGCCAGTTTATAACTTAGAATAACTTGCGATAAAGAAAAAATATCATGAAAAAAGTTGAGTTTATTAAGAAGATGTCAAAAAGAGTTTTCAGAGCAAGAATGGTTATTCTGACCCGTAGAATGACTGAGTAATACCTGTTTATTTCTCTATAGAAGTCTATGGGATTTTGGGTTCTTGGAATCAGCTGGTACTTCCTGTTTGGAACGAGAAGGGGGAGGGGTCACTCAGTCCAGTTCTCATGTACAGTCAGTGGCTGCAGTAAGCAAATACATGTGCCTGTGTCATGACAGACAACAAAGCTTTACTTGTAGTGACAGGTTCTGTTCTGTAATCTCTTTCTAAAGTTGGAGTTCCGTATCTGAATGGAAGATGTTTGTTCAAGCAGTGATAAACATGTCATGGACTTGGGTGTTTTGCATGTTCTTGCATGTATGCTTATATAGTGTGGAAGTGTTTGTGACTCATAATTCAAAATAAAAGTCAATACTGAAAATCCTTTTTCATTCTCACAATGTACCTGCATTACTGATCTCTTAAATTAGATGATAAAGCAATTCTAAAAACTGCTTTTTCTATTTCTTGTTCAACACTGCTCATTCTTTGACATGTTTAAAGTGATATTGCTTTTTCTTTTTCACATCCTGCCACACAAAAAGTGTCTCATAAATCAGTTTGAGTTAGCAGGTCCAAGGAGCGCACCACCATGACACAGTGCTTGTTCCTCTTCTGCTTTGGTTTGTGCCGTCAGCAAACGACATGCCGACATTTTTGACATTTTTGACATTTTTGTAAATGAGGCCCCATATATTTAAAAAAACTTGAAAACCCTTTTGTAAAGGGAAATACCAACGACCTTAATGCAGTACGTTAAGTTTCCACAAGAGGCTTTAATCATGGAAACGTCATGCATTGCACACAAGAATCCAACAGAACATTCCAGCACTGATGACACTGTATATAAAGTCACATGACCTCGTGGTGGTGCTGGGGGTCTGTGGGTTGTCTCCGCTCGTAGAGCGGTGTCTTGCAGGTCCCTTGATGCTCATACAGCCTTCTTAAGGGACATCATGAAATAGAATGTAGATTTGTGTGCATGTGGTAAGTGCATTGTGTAGTATTTCTAAGAATAACGTTGTTTCACGCACTCATGACGTATGGGGGATGCTGTTAGTAAGATGTGAGCACTGGCTTCTTACAGACTGGCACAAAGGCCGTATGCTCATGATTTAAGTGAGAGGCTGTAGGACAAAAACTACTCTCTGATTGTCTACGTTTCTCATTTATAATAGCCAGGGGATGCGAGGAACGACACTCATCACTTGAACAGCATTAACAGACTTCGTAGCGAGGTTAAAAAATGCCAAATCTGCTCAACACACCTGTGTCTCACCTGCTGTACTTCAGTCATTACTAACCCCAGTATGTCGTCTAAGTGTTCTCTACAGCCTGTTGCTTGCAGCATACATGTAGAAAAAAAGGAGGCTCTATGACCATAATATCTGGTGCGGTCACGGCATTCCCTGTAGAGCACATGTGTCAAAGTCAAGGCCCTCCAGATCATTTTATTCTATTGTTATTAATGACCCGATGTTATCTTGCTCTTATTTCTAGCTTTTAGAATTTTGACAAAAAAATTTTTTTGGGAGAGTAAAATATTGAAAGTTATTTAAGGTTTAAGTTGATTTATTGTAGAATAATATTCCTTCCTTTTTGTGATTCATATTTATGCTAAAAGGTTTTGGTTTTAAAGGTTTAAAAATAGTCATTCTGTTAGCTTATTGGACTATTTTGGCATTTACTAAGAATATTTAGGCTGTTTTGGAGTTTATCTTATATATAACGCTAACTATTTTGGCTAATTTGGTCTTTTTTTTCATTTTTTAGTTTTAGTTTTTTAGGCTAATTTGGCAGTTAACTAATATTTTAACAATCAGCTTCAGTGTTTTCATCTATCAATTTCAGCATCTTCATCAGCCAAATCTAGCTTGCGGCATTCACACTAGGATTATCACAGGTAATGCTATATATCAAGTTCATCATTATGTTAAAAAGTTACAGTTTTAAAAATGGATTTTTAGTGTGTTGAATAAATGTTTGTCATTTACGACCTGTGTTCGGCTCAGCTCTGAACGACAGCTAAAGCAGCTTTTGTTGTTCCAGCTCCATGGCTGGCAGCCAGGCATAAAGAACCCCTACAGAGGGCTGGTGGTCTGGCAGCTTCCAGAGAGTCTGAGCATCACCGTCACACTCTTCAAGGTATGATGGGAAGTCTGTGTGCTGGTCAGTTGAAACATGGTCTGGGTGCTTGATCATCATCAGATAAAAAGCTTCCTGGCTTTACGGCTCATTAATAGTTGACAAGTATTTAAATGTGTTTGTACTCAGAACATTTGAGTAGAAGTACTCCTGCACAACACGAGCTTTATGGTGGGAGACACAAAGTAGAGAATAAATTCACACAACGGGTTAGACTTCAACTTTTCTGATAAAGCATTTTTGTCTTCTGTATGCATTGGAAAAAAATACATCAAACTTGAGCTAAATTAATTACAACTGTTGTGTCATTGTGATTCCAGCCTCTGCAGGTCAACTTGTCTCAACTTTATTCAAATAAAGCCTGTAAAAGTGACCAACACATTACATTTAGAGGGGACGGATGGGGAAGATTTCCTCTAGGAACCAGACTTATGCCTGGTTTACACTGGACGCTGAGGCGCCGCAGAACGGAGGCCGCCTACATTCAACGCCCTTGTCAACCTATAGCAGGAGTCTATAACCTGCAGCTCCAGATCCACATGTGACACTTTTATCTCCATGGTGACTCATTTACAAACCTAAAATAAGTCATAGAGACTGCTGATCCAGACATGTCGACCGTCAGAGTCAGCAGCTCCTTAACCAAAACTACCTAAAGAAAACAAATAAACAAAGCCTGTAAACTAAGACTATCAAGATCCAACCCCAAACTAAAATAACAAAACCCAGCAGAGTAAGACTGCTGAGGACAGAGAGGAGAAAAAGAACAAAAAAAAAGAAAAAAATAATTATTTAAAGTAAGAATGACTTAATTAGTATTTATTTAATTTAGTTAAATGTATAAATTGATGTCTGAGGTTCACATAGATGATAAACTATGTAGGTTTTTACATCTTGTTGACCTGAAGACATCTTGTTTGATCAACTCTACCTCCAGAATGAACAGATTTGATATGGAAAACTTTGGTAAAAAGTTTGATCTTTATGAGTTAAAAGCACATTTTATCTTATGCTGAACAACATTGGTTATAAAATATCACATGTTGAGAGATGCTAGGTTATTTTTAGACATAATTCATATGTATTATTAAGAAAAAGAAGATTAAATTTCTTAAAGGCTGAACTCAGACTATGCAGCTCCTTCTTGGTTCTGATCAGTACAAAACGAGCTCAAATGGCTCTTTTACTGTTAAAGTTGCCGACCCCTGACCTACAGTGTGGTTCACAGCAGACGTGGAGCTCGGCGGTCCTCTGCGGGAGGCTCACGTCGTGCAGAGGATCGTTTCACCGTCTGGTCTTTTTGTGCGTGAGCCGCCAGCAATCCGCTTCAAGTATGGCAGGAAATGACATCAAGATACATGAGAAAATCCGGTTTATTTTCAAAATATGACCTATTTTTCACAATTAAACACTGCTGTTGACAAATGTGATCATGTGTTTGTATCTAAACAGACTGTAGAGATGAATAAACACACAATCACAACCCAAACACTTCTCTCTCTGAGTGTCTCAACAACAGATAAGTTAAAGAAGTGTAGGTCTACTAACTACTTGCTTCTTCTTAGCAGAAACCTGGGGTCATATTTTTAGGTTATTAACTTATCCATGATGATAAAAACAGAAAAGCTGTAACATAAGCACCTGTTGACTGTCACAGGAAAATGCTGCTGTGCATTGAAAGAGAGCGTGGATGCTGCGTGCACTCCAGCGTCCAGCGTGAACCCAGCATTAAATCACCAGTTAGAACCCCAAACCTACAAACATCCCAACCCCAGGAACTATAAGTGATTTGCTGGTGGGAATGTGCTTACGATGATTTGTTCAACCACAGGAGCCTACTGCAAAAGAATTTGAGGACAAGGACTGGAGTTTCGTCATTGAAAACGTAAGTCTGTCATTTTTGCATGATAAAATAGTAGAAAATGACTCTTTGATGTGCCTCAACGTGTTTACCACGTGTTGAAAAACAAAATACTGTACCGCAGTGATCCCCTAACCCCAGTCCACGAGTCGCAGAGAATAAACATTTTATTTTAATGTAAAAATGAATTTCAATAAAGGGGAAAATTGTGAGGTGCAAATGTTTTTATTATTATTTTTTTGGTTTCCTGTCAGGAGACGAGAGGCCATAGAAAAGTGTTGGCATCAGGCGATGTGAACATGAAGAAATATGCCAGTGACACTCCAGCTACATTCGACGTCATCCTGAAACTCAAGCCTCTGTCTGTGAAGGTGGTTGAAGCTACACTGAAGGTGACCCTGTCCTGCATCTTCCTAAAGGAAGGCAAAGCCACGTGAGTTTGCTCCGGAGCATGTCTGTCTAATTCCTGACGGAAAGGTCTGCTTCTGGGATTTGAGAGGATTTTGTCTTCTGTTTCCCAGGGATGAAGACATGCAGAGTCTCGCTAGTTTGCTCAGCATAAAGCAGAGTGACATTGGCAATCTGGATGACTTTAATGACAGCGATGATGAAGGCAGTAAGGAGAAAAAGAGCGGCTTTGGAACTGGACAAGAAATTCATGTGATGGGTAAATTCACCTTCAGTTTTAGAGCAGAATAAGTAATACTGAAGCTAAACGACTCCATTCTTCAGTTTAACTAAATGAAGTCACTTTTTTCCTCTACCGCTGCTATTGTAACATCTGTACCATCACAATGAGCTGATGTGGTTTCCAACGTGAGCACCTTTGGGCCAATCAGAAGTTCAGAGTACCAGCCTTCTGTGTGGGGACACAACAACCGACTCAGTCTCCATTTTTGTGAGATACGGAGGTTCCCATCTTGGAGCCAGAAGACAGGGATTGGTCAACGTTTCTATGGCAACTACAGAAGTGAGCTTGTTCAAAGTCCACACCCCTACCACTGAAAGTGGAAGGGGTGTGGACTGTCAATCAAATGTGAAGGTGGGGCCAGCGGGCTTTCACTGAGGCATCTGATTGGTCAGTTTATAACCTGAATAACTTGCAATAAAGAAAAAATAGAATGAAAAAAAGTTGGGATTATCAAGAAGATTTAAGAAAAGGTATCAGATCAAGAATGGTTATTCTGACCAATGGAGCAACTGCTGGTTATTTCTCTATCAAAGGTTATGGGGTTTTGGCTTCTTGGAGCCAGCAGGTACTTAGGGGGTCTCTCAGTCCAGTTCTCATATACTGTTAACGCCATTTACCTATCCATACATTCGTTTTTCAAACCTGTTCAATCTTTTCCGGGAATGCTGGAGCCTATCCTGTCACTGTTGGGTGACAGTGAGGTTTGCAGGTTCATTGCAGGGCAGCAGACACACAACTACACACACTCACGTTTACACCTTAGAGTTCTTGTGAAGTCTCCAATGAACCCATGAGGTGTTTGGACAGTGGGAGGAAGCTGGAGAAAACCCACTCATGATCGAGATCATCCAAACTCCACACAGAAAGAAGCCAGCAGGGATTTGAACCAGGGCCTTCTCACTGGACTAGAGTGCTCTTCACAGTTCTGTCGGGTTGTTTTACATAAAACAAATGGTGAACACTTGTTTTGATTCTGAGGTAGTGATCACCACCTTTTACAGCAGTTGTAATCTTTTTTCTTCTCTTCAGAGTATAGCAGACAGCTGAGCACTCTTAATGAAGAGGACCCTCAACACACAGGTGAGCAGCAGCACTGAGTTCACTGCAGAATCTCTAGACCAACTTCATTCTTGTCTTTGTTCTTCAGCTTTGGACCCCCCCATCCCCAAGTCACAGCAGCTTGGAGTTTCAAACTGTGAACAGGTCAGAAGTGAAGAGCTCAAGTCGTCATCATCAGGGTGAGTAGTTCTGTGGGAGCCTTACAGAGAACCCCAGAACCTCATTACACTGTAAAAGCACAGAAGCTGCTTCCTCGAATCCACGTGTGTCAAAGTCGATGTTGAATTCAACATGTCTGAAAACAGTTCGTTTAATGTGTTTGTGTCTTTTTGCAGGAGTTTGGAAAAAAGAGAAAACTCCCTTTCCCGACCCGTGCCTCTTCCTCGTGGACAGAGCCAACGCTCCGAGGCTTCACCAACGGGAACACAATCAGAACCAACCAGAGACGCAACACAGTCGCAGAAAAAACAAAGAGATGTGAGTAACACGCTGCAAAAACGGAATCTTCATCACAAAAGAACAAAAAGAAAAAAGAAAAAAATTAGACAAGCGAGCAGAATGACAATTTTTAAAACTTTAAAACTGTAACTTTTTAACATAATTATGAATAATAAAAATGCAGGAATATTATTCCAGAATAAATCAAATTAAACCTCAAATAACTTTCAATATTTTACTATCCATAAAAAATATATTTAGTCCAATTAATACAAATTAGAAATAAGTACAAGATAACATCAGGTCATTAATAACAGTAAAATAAAATGATCTGGATGAACAATGAACAATGTCTATCCTGTTAAGGTGCTAGTGACTTTTTTTTCTATCCACCAAATTGAAATCTAATTTGGCGGGTAGGGGAGTGTTCCTTTTAAACCCCTGTTTATATAAACATATTTACAGTATATAATCCAGTTTTTCAATAGAAAAATAATCTTAGTTTGAGAAAATGTGTTTTACTGACTAGAATAGTTTTCTTAAAAGCACCTGGTTTGCTGATTGAAGCTTCTGTTCTATACACGGCTCTCCTGTTTGTGACGTTTTTTCTCATCACTCACTCAGAGTTCTGCTGCTTTGGTAACGTCCAGTCAGTCTCTGCTGAAGTGGTGTCAGGAGGTCACAAAGGATCACAAGGGAGTAAAGATCTCAAACTTCTCCACTTCCTGGAGAAATGGTCTGGCATTCTGTGCTATCCTGGACCACTTTCATCCAGAAAAAATGTAAGAAATACCTCACATGTTATCCCCCCCCTTTTTAAAATGTAAATTCAGTTACTCAGTAGTTCCTTTTTTTTTCTCTCAGAAATTACAAAATGCTGGACCCATATGACATCAAGCAAAACAACAAAAAGGTTTGTTTTAAAAGTAGCATCAAGACACAACAACCTGTAGCATCACATCTAGCACAAATAAAGAATAGCTTTAACTCTTAGTAAATGATCATTTTTAGCCAGGATATGTCTTTTCATGTACTGTAAGTTTTCAACCGTTAACAAGATCATTCCTCAATCATTCCACGATCATCCCAGGAGATTGTGAAGGAAAAATGCGGGTCAACGAGCCCATGTTCGGTTGTGTTTTCTCAAGAATGATGTTTCTAACCTCATGATTGGTTCTTGTAGGCCTTCGACGGCTTTGCTGAACTTGGCATTTCTCGCCTGCTGGACCCTTCAGACTTGGTCCTGCTGGAGGTGCCCGACCACCTGATTGTTATGACCTACCTCAACCAGATCCACACCCATTTTACAGGCCAGCAGCTCAGCGTGCTGCACATAGAGAAGGACTGCAGTGAAACCAGATATGCTGTAGCAGACAGCAACGACACCCGGGCGAGCCAGGAGGAAACGTTTCAGTACTGCATCCAGAGACTCCAGGAGGAGGCGCAAAGTTCTGAGGGAACCGGGACGGAAAACGCTCCCGAGAAGGCAGGCAGCAGGAGCAAGGACGTGGCTCCTCCTTCTGAAGCTGAACAAGTTCCATCAACAAGTACAGCAGGAAGTACTCAGCACCCAGTGCCACGAGCGAGGACTCGCTTCTCAGCCAAGTCTAGCTTCATCCGAGTTAAAGACGCGGATCTCGTTAAGAAGCGCAGATCTCAGCAAAGCTCATCCTTTGATGGAGAGCGTTCAGTGGTATGCTTTCATCTTTCAGTTATTGTCTTCACTATTTATTTCAGTTGAAAAAAGTGTTTTTTCTTTATCACAGAGTTCTGCAGAAGAAAGCCGGAGGAACTCTGAAAGTGGTCAGATTTACTGTTATCACTCACCTTCCTGTTTATCTCCATATGTTGGCCTGTTGCTGATTTCTGTGTTTTTTCAGATAAATCGCTGATGCAGCTAAAACAAGAAGGACAGGTCAGTCTTGGTCAAATCCACCGCTGAATGCCAAAGTGAATGCAGCAATGCTCTGTAAATCTTTCCTAACAGCATCGATCCTTTTAGGAGCCAGGACAGTATGTGTCAAACCAGATGAAAGCCCTGGAAGCAGAGCAGAACCGGCTGGACAGCAGAGCTGGAGTGGTGGAGACCAAACTCAGACAGTTGATAGAAACAGGTCAAATCCTTTATGTTTGAAGCTAATAATACAGGTGGAAAGAATCTGCAATCACACATCGATGAGGAGCAAATATTCTCTCTCATTTATGTTCAAAAATCTCCAGGATCCTCTGGGTAATTCTATCCGGCCCTCCAGATCATCTTATTTTATTGTTATTAATGACCCGATGTTATCTTGTGCTCATTTCTAACTTGTATAATTTTGACTAAATATATTTTTATAGAGAGTAAAATATTGAAAGTTATTTAAGGTTTAGGGCTGCACGGTGGCGCAAGTGGTTAGCGCTCTCGCCTCACAGCGAGAAGGCCCCGGTTCAAATCCCGGCTGGGACCTTTCTGTGTGGAGTTTGCATGTTCTCCCCGTGCATGCGTGGGTTTTCACCGGGGACTCCGGCTTCCTCCCACCGTCCAAAAACATGCTTCATAGGTTAATTGGTGACTCTAAATTGCCCCTAGGTGTGGATGTGAGAGTGGATGTGTGTGTGATTGAGGCCCTGAGACAGACTGGCGACCTGTCCAGGGTGTACCCCGCCTTCGCCCATCAGTAGCCGGGATAGGCTCCGGCACCCCGCGACCCCGAAAGGGATGAAGCGGTCAAGAAAATGGATGGATGGATTTAAGGTTTAAGTTGATTTATTCTGGAATAATATTCATGACTTTTTATTATTCATCATTATGTTAAAAAGTTTTAAAAACTTAGTCTTAGAGTATGCGTCTAAAAGCTGTGTCTTGAGGTTATTTTAAAAGACGTCACGAAAATGGAACGTACCATTTTCATGTGTGTGCGGTAAATGTGTTATAAAGAATTTGTAAGGATTAGTTAAGATGCTGTCGAACAGTTCTGCTATGCCAGGAGGGTCAAACTCAATCACACAAGAGGCTAAAATCCAAAACACAGTTTAGGTCACGCGGCGACCAGGATAAACATTTATTGAACACTCTAAAACTACATTTTTAAACTTTAAAACTGTAAATTTTTAACATAATTATGAACTAGATATATAGCATTACCTGTGATAATCCTAGTGTGAATGCTGTAAGCTGAATTTGGCTGCTGAAGATGCTGAAATTGATAGTTAAAAACACTAAAGCTGATAGCTGAAAATGCTGAAGTCGATAGCAGCTAAAATATTAACTAAATGCCAAATTAGCATAAAAATAAAAAATAAAAAAAATGTAAATTAACCAAAACAGCTAGAATGTAGCTACATTTTTAGCTAAACTCCAAAATATCCTAAAAACTCTTAGTAAATGCCAAAACAGTCCAAAAAGCTAGCATAATGCCAATTTTTAAAACTTTAAAACTGTCACTTTTTAACATAATTCTAAATAACAAAAAAACAGGAATATTATTCCAGAATAAATCAACTTAAACCTTAAATAGCTTTAATATTTTACTCTCCGTAAAAATATATTTTTTAAAAATTATACAAGTTAGAAATTATTGCAAGATAAAATCAGGTCATTAATAACAATAAAATAAAATTACCCAGAGGGCCGGATCCGGCCCCCGGGCCTTGACTTTGATGCCTTATCCCAAACTCTACTCGGTGTTCTTGTTGTGTGCAGGCAGTGACGCGGTGGAGGAGGAGATGCTGATTCAGGAATGGTTCAGCCTAGTCAACAAGAAAAACGCTTTAATCCGGAGGCAGGACCACCTCCAGCTCCTGTAAGGCAGTTCGGATCACTTCCTAAAGATTATTGAAAAGATTTAAAATCTTATGAATAACTTTTTTAGTGCTCACAACTGCAATGATATTTTTACATTAATTTTAATAAACATTTTTCAGCTTCTGATTTTAACGTATGTAATAGTTCAAATCAGAAGCTTTAACACCTGAGGCGTCGCCAGTGAGGCTTAAACACAAAATCTGTAACATACTGTAACTTTTAAACCGTTAACACGATCATTTCAGTAGATTCTGAAGGAGAATACACTGAAGCTAATAGCTTCAACTGGAATCAAACTGTTTTACAGAAAAAATGTGTTTGTCTTCTATGTATTTTACTGCTTCCTATAATGTAGTTTTAAATGTTCTTTAAAATGTTCTTTTTATCTTTGTTTTTTTGTTTATTTAAGCCCTTTGTGACTGTGAAGGTGCTGTTAGGAGCTACAGAACAGAAATGATCCTTTTTGTTATTACAGGCTCCAAGAACAGGACTTGGAAGAAAGACTGAAGCTGTTAAACAAAGAACTGAGAGACTTGATGGCTATTAAAGGTTTGATGTTGTATTTAACTAATGATGATTCAGTAATAATCAAAGTCTGTCTTCCTTATGAGACATTAATGTGTAATGTGTAAACAATATAAATGCATCAAAACAAGCCTTTTTAATACAATGTTGTATGGCACATGTGTGAAAGTCAAGGCCCGGGGGCCGGAGTCGGCCCTCCATGTTATTTTATTATTATTAACGGCCTGATGTTAAAAATATATTTTTATAAAGCGTAAAATATTGAAAGTTATTTAAGGTTTGATTTATTCTGGAATAATATTCCTGACTTTTTATTATCCATAATTGTGTTAAAAAGTTACAGTTTTTACGTTTTAAAAATTAATATTCTGCTAGCTTTTTGGATTATTTTGGCATTTACTAAGATTTTTTTAAAGCTATTTTGGAATTTAGCTAATATTTTAGCTACATGCTAGCTGCTTTGGCTAATTTAGGCTTTTGTCCGTTGTTTTTTTGGCTATTTTGAAGTTTAGCTTTTTTTCAGCTTAATGGTAACGTTTTTGGCTAACCCAAGTTTTTTTTATATATATTTTTAGTTTTATGGCTCATTTGGCATTCAGCTAATATTTTAGCTAACTATCAGCTCCAGCGTTTTCAGCTATCAGCAGTGTGTTTAACTATCAATTTCAGCATCTTCAGCGGCCAAATTCAGCTTCCAGCATTCACACTAGCATTATCACAGGCGATGCTATATATCTAGTTCATAATTATGTTAAAAAGTTACAGTTTTAAAGTTTCAAAAATGTAGTTTTAGAGTGTTCAATAAATGTTTATCCTGTTCGGCCCGCGACCTAAGGTGTGTTATGGATTTTAACCCCTTGTGCGATTGAGTTTGACACTCCTGTTGTATTGTTTCATTTTCCATTCTAATCTGTTTGACACAAAAAGACACATTAGCTTACTTATAAAATCAGCCTTACCCTTCTACCGAAAACAAAAAAACAAAAAAACATTTGTGCTGTCTTTGCTTTTGTCAAGACTTGAAAAAGTTTCAGCAATAGTCGTCAACACTGCTATGGATATGAAGTATTATCCTCGTTTTCAGAGGACTGACATGTTTCTCTGCGACCTTGCAGAGTGCCAGAAGTCTCAAGCACATGCACAGAGAGAGCAGCTGCTGATCCAGGAGCTGGTGTCTCTGGTCAACCAAAGAGACAAGCTGGTTCATGACATGGATGCTAAAGAGATGGGGTAAGACGCACACACACCCAGCTAGAAGAAGCCTTAAGAGACATTCTGTTAAACCTGGTCACTGGTCTGTAAACCAGCTTTTGTTAAGGATATGTGACAGGCCAGTTTTTTCTCTGTTGCTAACATACTTTGTAAACAACATTTGTTCCACGTTGAAAGTCACTGAGGCTTCCATTGGGTTCATTGATCTCTGAAAGCCAATTTAACCAAGTCTGACTGGAGACTGGAACATCTCTCTGAAACTCTGAATTATGAGAAACAACTAATAAGTTGATGAAGGTTTTCATTGCTCAGGTAAATCATCTAGATGGGAGACAGGAGCAGTCCAGTCAGTAGAGGGCAGCCTCAGCACCAGGCAGAAGTTAGATTGGAACAACAGGAAAAGTGAAAACTGAAATGTAGCTTATTAAAGCACTGTAGTTGTTCTAAAAGGCAAAGAAACAAGAAGGTCCAGAGGGAGGTGATGGGAGAGGCAGCTGCTGCAGGAGAAACTGATAACAGATGATCACAGTTGGTCAGGGACAAGCCAACTATAGAATCTGAAACACTTGTTCACATATGAACCAGGTCCAGGCATTGGATGAAACTCAGGACAGGTCTAAAAAAACAGGTCAAAAATCCAAACAGAGAAAACAACATCTTGTTGAGGTAGCTGGTGCAGTTCTTTTTTCACTCCCAGTCAGATCACAGCTATCAGAGAGACAGAGAAGGATTTGAACACTGTGATTTCTAAGTCCTCAGAAATCATGGGAATCCTCACAGATCTCCTCTAGATCAGGTTTCTGGGCTGTTGCTGAGAAGCAGAGTTTGAGCTCCTCCAAAGATTTTCTATTGGATTTAGTTCTGGAGACTGACTGGACCACTCCAGAACCCTGATCTGCTTCTGACAGAACCACTCCTCGGCTGTGTCCTTCACTGTCACGTTGGAAGATCCAGTCTAAACCCATCAACAATGTTCTGACTGAGGGAAGGAGGTTGTTCCCCAAAATCCCCAGTCATCCTCTCCTTGATACAGTGCAGTCGTACTGTCCCATGTGCAGAAAAACACCCCATAGCATGATGCTACCACCCCCATGGTGGTAGCACCATCTCCACTTAACAGATCTTGGGATCATCATTCTTCTTCCTCCAAACACGGAGAGAGGAATTAAGACCAAAAGGTTCTATTTTGGATCATCCACATGGTCAGACTTAAGACAGGCCTGGACATGAGCTGGTTTAAGCAGGAGAACCTCCCACCCCATGTTTGAATTTAAACTATGATGTCTTATTGTGTTTCCAATAGTAACCATGGAAACGGTGGTCCTAGCTCTTTTCATTGACCAGCTCCTCTAGTGTAGTGTATTTTACTCTCCATAAAAATACATTATGTCAAAATGATTAGAAATAAGTGCAAGATAACATTAGGGTATTAATAATAATTAAATGAAATGATCCGGCCCTCCAGATCCGGCCCCCGGGCCTTGACTTTGACACATGTTCTAAAGATTCTCTGCTTGGCAAACAGCTCATGATGCTCCTCTTTCTTTATTCCTAGAGCACTAGAAGAGGATGAACGCCTTAATCGAAGCCTTGAGGAGCGGAAGATCAAGTATTCTCAACAACAGGAAGACAAGTGTGTCCTACAATGACTGTTGCACCCATTATTGTCACCGTTTTACCACTAAATGCTGTCCTGTTTCGTACAAATTCTTGGTAAATACAACATTCATTCATTCATTTTCTTGGCCACTTTGTCCCTTTCGGGGGTGCTGGAGTCTATCCCGGCTGCTGATGGGTGAAGGCGGGGTTCACCCTGGACAGGTCTCCAGTCTGTCTCAGGGCCTCAATCACACACACATCCACTCACCAGCAGACCCACAGTCGATCATGTTACGTCAGGAAATGTAGCAGCATGAGTGGCGAAACATCATCACAAGAGTTAACCCTTTAACGCCGGAGCTCCAGTGTTCTCTGATTTAATGTAACTTTTCAACCATTAACACGATCATTCCAGCAGATTCTCAAGAAGAAAAGTGGCTCGTTGACTCATTTTGGATAATTTAGGCTTTTCTTCAGATTTTTTTTTTTTGGCCATTTTAGAGTTTATGTTTTAGCTACATTGTAGCAGTTTTGCCTAATTCAGGCTTTTTTTGGTTTGTTTTTTAGGCTGTTTTTGAGTTAGGGTAATATTTATACTCTAGCTGTTTTGGTTAATTTTTTTTTTCATTTTTTAGGCTATTTTGAAGTTCAGCTATTTTTTCAGCTACATGCTAGCTGTTTTGGAGAATTTATGTTTTTTTTGTTGTTTTTTAGGCTAATCTGGCATTTACCTAAAATTTTAGCTGGCTATCAGCTTTAGCGTTTTCAGCTATCAGCTTCAGCGTTTTCAGCTATCAGCTTCAGCATTCTTAGCTATCAGATATCCACATTTCTCAGACACACCTGAACATTTTCACACTTTTCTCTCTTTTTTAAGCTCATATTTAAGTTCATACCTTCATAGAAAAATAATTCCAGTTATACAGGATGAAAACAAGGATCTACAGAAGAGAGTGATAAGGTCAACAGCCAATCAAGGCACAGAAAAACCAAGGAAGACTGCAAAAGGTGAACTGTGAGGGATCACTGTGTTTTATACAGTACATATACTTTTGTTTTAGATTGAGTGAAATCCTTTCATCCAACCTATCATACTAGCTCTGTGTCCACCTGTCTGTTCTGCTGTATCCACGTTGTGTTTAAGCTGTAGTTTAAAATATTTATGACGCAAAATTGTATCATATTGTGTGTATTTGCACCCATGTTTTATTTTGTTTCATTTGGTCTTAAATTTCTTTTTGGGGATTAAAAAGGTTTATTTCTACTGAACTGAACTGAGTTGATTCAAAAACTGGAAGTACTACGTTTTCTTAGTGTTTTTTTTCTTTCAGGTAAAATCTTCTTTCTGCTAATTTGAAGTATTAACCAAAAATATTTTTATTGATTCTAAAGGCAAAACAATAAGGGACACAGCAGATTTAATGATAGAATCTGACAGCTGTTTTACTATAATGAATCTGTAGGAAATTACACATTTTGTAGTTCCTCATGGGCCGGAAGAGTCGGCCACATGATGAAAGTGCCTTTAGCAACAATGTGTGGACTCTCAGTAAACACTCACTCTACAGTGATTCTCCTAAACCTTCTGTACGTTTTCAGCATCTAACAACTCAGTCAAACTTTCAGCCATTTCAACAATCTTAAATCACAACATTCAGGACATTCCTGCTTGTATTTTTGGTATTCATAAACTTGATAGTTTTTGACATATTGAGCAAGTTATCCTCCATAGGAAATGAATAGAGAAGTCTTTGAATTTTAACATTTTAAGTAGATTATAGCAACAAGCCTTTAAATATATTTGTGTTTTAATCTTCTATAGTTATACACAAAAATTGAAGTTTAGCTAATATTTTAACATGCTAACATTTTTGGCTAATTTGTTATTTACTGAGGTATTTACATACTAATTTAGATCTTAGCTTCTATTTTAGCAACGAGCTAACTTTTTGACTGATTTAGTTTACTGAGGAATTTTAGACTATTTTGGAGTTTAGCTCATATCTAAGCAATGAGCTAGCTTTTTTTATAATTTAGAATGTACAAAGGTTTTTTGGGCTACTTTGGAGTTTAGCTCATGTTTAAGCAACACACTAAATATTTTTGCAAAATTTGCATGTATGATGGATTTTTGAGCAATTTGACTATAAGTTTTTTGAGAAATATAGGTTAACTTCAGCGCTCTTTCATAATACTTTAACAAAATTTACAGTCTTAACAAATGTAACATTTTGCAAATAGTTTTTGCATTTTCAGCAAATCCCTTCAGCAATTAAAGTCAATTATTTCACCATTTTCAGCAAAAAGCATTCACACTAGCATTATCACAGTTAATGCAACTTTTCTAGTTCTTTGTGTCCCACTCTTGACTCTGCAATGGCACTACACACATCATAACTCATGTGTTGTTTCTCAAACAGCTGGTTTCACCAGAGCATTGGTTAACTCATCATCCAGTGTTTGTTGAAGTATGAAGCTAAACACATGGATGAGTGGATGAGTCTCTGGAATACAACAGCAGTGATGTGGTGAGTTGTAATGATGTATTATTGTTTTGGGTGATTTTGCTCTTCAAATGGATCAAATCTCTCAAAGAGGAATCCAAATGTAAAGACACTTTATTAAAGTCATTAACATGTTTTAGGTTGTGAGTGACAAATGAAGCTATCTCAATTTATTAAAAAAATAGTATATTGACACAAACAAAAGTAGTAGTCAAATGTATCGAGACACTAACACGTTTAGTTACACTCAAGGATTGTAAGGAAAAAATAGCAAAAACAAATGTATTTTGAGGAACTCGGTGGAGAGGAGAGCTCCATCAGGGAAAGACGACGTCCTGCTGTCAGCTCAGAGATCCTCTTCAGCTGGACAGCTGTCCATGCTGCTGTTCCACCATGGCTTCACATGCGCGGCCCAGTTCTCCCAGTTTGACCTTCGCATACTCCGCTCTGTTCAGGGCCATCTGACAGTCCTTCCTGGCAGAATACGTGGACCCCTCATGAGGCTGGCCTGTTGCTACCTGGTGGAGTTCAAAAGATTGACTTCATTACTTCATCATGACAGCCTAGTGATGCAGCAGTTTTCCTTTAGTCAGGTCAAACCGAAAGTCAGTTCAAAATAAAGAACATTTTTGTGAAGCTAAACTGTCCAGGATGATAAAAGAGGGTGGCCCTGGGGTGTAGTGGTTTGCCTCAGAGGGGGAGTTTCTGGTTCAAATCCCAGCTGGGTTCTGCTGAAGTTGTCCATGTTTTCTCCAGCTTCCTCCCACAGACCAGAAACATGCTTCACAGGTTCATCGAAGGTTCTTAATCATGTGTCAAAGTCAAGGCCCGGGGGCCGGATCCGGCCCTCCACATCATTTAACTTTACTGTTATTAATGACCCGATGTTATCTTGTGCTCATCTCTAACTTGTATAATTTTGGAAAAATATATTTTTATGGAGAGTCAAATATTGAAAATTATTTTAGGTTTAAATTGATTTATTCTGGAATAATATTCCTGCCTTTTTATCATTCATAATTATGTTAAAAAGTTAAAGTTTTAAAGTTTTAAAAATTGACATTCTGCTAGTTTTTTTTTACTATTTTAGCATTTATTAAGATTTTTTAGGATATTTTGGAGTTTAGCTAATATTTCAGCTGCATGCTAGCTGTTACAGCTAAACTCGTTTTTTTATTTAGTTTTTAGGCTAATTTGGCATTTAGCTAATATTTTAACTAGCTATCAACTTCAGTATTTTTAGCAATCAATTTCAGCATCTTCAGGTATCAAATTCAGCTTACAGCATTCACACTAGCATTATCACAGCTTAAGCTATATATCTAGTTCATAATTATGTTAAAAAGTTATGGTTTTGGAGTGTTCAATAATTTTTCATCCTGTTCAGCCCGTGACCTAAGGTGTGTTTTGGATTTTGGCCCCTTGTGGGATTGAGTTTGACACCCCTGGTTTAGAATAAACCCCATCCTTCACCTAGCAGTGGCTGGATAGGCTCCAGCATCCCCATGATCCCAAACCAGAGGATTTACTAAATAAATGGATGGCTGTAAAAAGTAAAAATTAGGTCAAAAAAATGGGAATAACCGTTTTCTTCCTGATAATTGAGATAAGAATAAAAAAAAACAGCTTTATTATTTTTTTTGCATTGAATCATTCATTACGCATGTTTGTATATTTTATTGTTGTAGGTTTCTTTGCTACTGTTCTAAAAGGAATATTTTTGTTTGAATAAATTAGGTTTTCTCAATAGTTTAAAAACTAAAAATAATGAAAAATACAACATGTGTCCTATTAAATTAATCAATCTTTTCTTTTGATAGTTCGACCACCATAATTTCTAATTTCAAATTGCTCCCAGTGATCTTTTAATTATCATAATGCTGTTTTTAGACTTTTTTTGATGCCATTTTTTGGACAGTTTCCGCAGAGTGACTAGAGTTCATCAGAAATTCACCTGAGTTGTGGGCGGGGGTAAGTCTGAGCTGATATCCCATTAACCCTTTGTTTACCACCTCTCCCACTAGTTGCTGTTTCTGATGTTTTGAGCTTTTAATGTACGGCGCCTTCTTTGACTCCGGTCATTTTAAGGAGCCAAAAAAAAGGAGGAACCTGGGTTGATTATAGAAATACTCAGAAAAGCAGTTTTAATCTTGATTTTCATGATCTATGTCCTCCATCATGAGAAAAACGCCACAAGAACATGCTAAGAACACCTAAACCACCGTTTTCATAGGAGTGGATCTTAAAACTATTTATTTTACTAACTAAGCAATAAATACTGTCTTCTTCTTTGATGTAATACTTAAAATTAAATAACAGTTTTATCTTTATGTAGTTTAAATCACTAGTATTGTAAAACTGTTTTTCATGACCATAATATGGACAAATCAATATTGAATTGAAGACTTGTTACATGAACTCCTTTTTCTTCAGTAGTTCAGCAGTAACCAGAACGCTCCTCCGGTTCTGTTCTGGTACCTGTGTGAGGTAGCGGATCTGGGCACTCAGTTCACTCTCCACTCGGTTTATGGAGCTTTGGAACTGCAGTAGTTGTCTCTCCACGAAACTTGCAATCTGCTTGTCCTTAGAGAGCTCCAGGACAATATTACCTGGAGAGCAAAGAAACAAACATCAAGTCAGATGAAGGACTATGAATTTAACTTGTGACTTGATTCTATGGTAACTTTATCTAAAGTTCTAACAGTTCCTGACACTTCCTCTACATATTTCATCTGCTGCCTTTAGGAGTCCCCCCCCCTCCTTTATCTAACCTTCTTCTCTGCATCCTCCTCTCTCACACAATCATGTTCTCCTTCTCTTCATCCATGGACCTCCTTTAGTCTTCCTCCAGACCTCCTTCCCACCATCATCATCACTCTTCCTCCTCTCATCGTGTCCAATCATCTTCATCTGCTTCCAGAACATCTACCATGATCTGATCCTCTGATGGATTCATTCCTGATCCTGATCCATCCTGATCTCTCCCAAAGATCCTCAACATCTTCATCTCTGCTTCCTCCAGCTCTGTGTCTGCAAAGACACAAAGCAGCTCCTTCTGATCTTCTCCAGAAACTTCCTCAAAGCAAACATCAGTGCCTCTCTGTCTCTGCATGAAACCAAACTGTTGCTCACAGATGTCAATCCAGCATCCACTCCTCTTTCCCATAATGCATTGTGTCTCATCAGTTTTAATTTTCTGTGGTTTCTCTGCTCGTCTCCTTTCTTCTTCTTCCAAATCGAACCAAAACTTTTCTCCTCCGTTACTCATCACTAGATCTTGTTAAACTCTTCCATCTCTAAAGTTCTGTTCATGATCCATGTCCTTCCTGTCTGTGCTTTTCCTCGGAGTCCTCATATCTCTGGCTCGAGTTTTCTTATGGATGCATTCACTCACTTCCTGACACTTTTCTAGGCTCCAAAGTCTCACACAGTCTCTGATTAAATCAGATTAGGCCAGAAAACGAGAGTTTTGTGGTTTTCTTTGTACTCCAGATACATTTCTGACATTGTCATCCTGCATAAACTTGTATAGTAAATACACAAAGAGGGAGAACACATAGATGAATGTCGAGCTAGCTTTATTCTCCTAAAAATGTTCAGCTATTTTCATTAAACATGTCAAATAATTTTAAATTAGAACATAGAGAACGAGGTTTTTCAAAAATCGTTATTTGAAAAAGCCCAGCAGCGACGTTTTTCCTCCCTTACCTGCACACTGCAGGACCATCGCTATTTCTTTCTCCACTTCCTCCAGAGCTCGGAGTCGCTCATTGGCCATCAACAAACAGAGAAAAGGGCTCTTCTCCGGGAACCAGTTCGAAACGAGCGGGTTTACACCGTCTCTTTACTCTAAACCTTCACCAAAAAGTTTAAAAGGCGATGGTGTAAAAAGAATCAAACGAAACAGAGATAGAACCAAAAGCTCAGTCACGGAGATCATGTAGTGAATGTGTCTTCTTCTTCTGTGGTTCAGCAACAGTAACTGAACGGTGCATTACCGCCACCTACAGACAAGAAGAGGGAATGAGCGCTCTTTCCTTTATTTTTTCCCCCCATTTTCTTTCAAATAAGTTATTGTTGCTTTAAAAATGACTGTTTTTCTTTATTGTGTGATTGCTTAATAACCATTCACTCTATAGTGATTATTTTGTGGGCACCAACCCCACCTGCTCATGAAAATTAGAAGAAAACAATAAGATAATGTGCAGATAAAAGGTTGTTTGCTGTGACATTCTTGAAAAGTGGATTCAAACGTTCAGAATGATGGCTGCCACTTAACATGAACTATTTTTTTTATTTATAATTTTTTTTTCTTAGTCATTGATCATAACATCTGGATTCTTTCTCAGATACTTTCCAGTTTCAAGATTAAGTAAAAGCCATGTAACAATACATTTTGAAGAACAAACTTTACCAAACCTCTTTCCCCATCTCAAATAAAAATAAAATATATCTTTAGAGATTACGATCCATTTTTTTTTACAAAATATCTTTACTTTCTAATCCCACCAAAAGTAAAAGAATCAAAATCTTATATTCGATTTATCTTTCTAATGATTACCTTCATAATAAATTCAGAATGCAAACGCATGCAGCTTGTGCAGCAGTGATATGTTCAGTTCAGCACCTTTTTTTATTCATGTGAGAGACGTAAATATTTCTGCTTTGATTTTCAGCTCTGGTGAACTTTTAATAGCGTTTAGTGCTGCTTTTTGAATTTCCAAATGATTAGATTTAGTCTGCAAACAGACAACATAAAAAGCAGCATTTTGTAACTTAATACTATTTCCTTAATTTTATTCACATAAATGTGTTTTTTTAAGTGCTCCGTTTAAAAATGAAGAACTTTTGTGGAAGAATGTACAAATTATTTAAAGCTCATGTCTTATTTGAATTCTTAAAACAGAATTCTGAACAGGGTAACAGATCTTAAATTACAGATTTATTTTTTAAGTGAAGTTTTATACAGTAACACATCTCTTGTATTTCTTTTTTGTTGTTTTTATTCTCATTGAAGTCTTTCTTTTTAATTACTGGAATGTTCTGAGTTGTTTATATTTACACGAGTGTAACTTTTTTTTAGTTTTCTCTCGTTTTTCTTTTTTAAATAAACTTTGTTGTAAACATCAGTTTCAGTATAAAAAAGCTGTTCAAAATGGCCAATAATATACATTGTACATATATACAAACAGACAAACAGCATAAAAATAAACAAAATATGAAATAACATAAAATGCCAGAGATAGACACAAACAAAAAATGTACTGCAGTGAGTAAATAAAAGTAGGAAGTTTACATTTCTGATTTTATATTGAAAACCAATTTTACACCCTTGTGTTTTTTGAAAAAATGGATTGATTCAATATATGTTTGGCCTCCACCAGAAATAAAGAAAACTTACAAATTGTATTAGAAAATTTGCATTTATGGATGCGAAATTGCAAGTAAAATGAATAAATTAATAAAAATCGAAACATTGAATTCTTATGCGGGTGGAAGCCAAACAACACATGCTTAGTAAAGAACTTTTACGGCTACGTTTTAATATAAACGATAACATATGCACATTCTGGGAAAAGGAAATTGAAACCACGCAACATTTATTTTACTCTTGTCCCCAAACACAATTTTTTTGGAAAGAGTTACACAACTGGCTGAGAAATATATTCGCACCTCCCTGCAGGTGTTTGGCGTTTTTTTTAAAGTAAAAAAGCACCTCTTTATTTGTCAAAATCATTGGTGAAAATACTTTTTCTTCCTATCCTGTACTCGCTTTGACACATACCTCACATTTGAGACAATTCCAAGAGTACCTTTTTTTTTATATAACTTTATTAACAGACAAACAAGATAGCACAACAACAAAGTGAATGTCTCAGGGGAAATTAAAGTGAGTACATATTATAGAAAAGCAAACAAGCAAAAATCATAAACATATACTGTATGAGAAAAAGAAACATCAATCCAAAAAAACCTCGGGGTTTGTTATAGATTACATTTTTCAAAAATCAAATTAGTTTTAATTGCCTTTTTGTTTTGAATTTGTTTAATGTCATGACTATACTGGTTAATTTCATTCAAGAAATGTTGGAATCTGGGCTTGGAGTTCGACCACTTGGCCTTATGAATATGGAATTTGGCCAATAATAAAAACAACTGTGTTATAAAAATAAAATCTTTGTCGACTTTGTTAGTAAGGTAACCCAAAATAATTTCTTTATCTAAAAATGTTACAGGTTTCTTTGTTATGTTTCCAATATGATTCCCAACTTCTGTCCAAAACACATGTGTATGTCTGCAGTCCACAAACAGATGATAAATGGTTTCCTCTTGAGTCCCACAGAATGAACAGGTTTGGTCCATATCAACAGCAAACCTACTCAAAGTTTTTTTAACAGGATATATTCAATGCAGTATTTTATAAGACACCTATTTTACTTTGTTATTTAAGCAGTATTTGTTACCAATAGTCCAAACATAAGACCAGTTTATGTCAACAAACTTTGAGTCCCAAAAAAATCTCCCAGCAGGTAAGGTTGTGGTATGAAAAAGATTTCTTTGCTTATTGGAAACTGAGTTAACACAAAGATCCACATCGGCCAAAAAAATTGTCTAAGTAGGTAATTGATCGGTGTTACACATCCCTTTAAACAGCTGTAGTAGACTGGTTGGAATGGCATCTAACACTATTGCATATTCTTTGGGTGGAACAGGAATATGGAATTGGAAAAGAAATTTTTCATATGTCAAAAGATGTCCATGTGGATTGAAAAGTTGTCTTATCAGAACAATATCATTTTCATACCATCTAGGAAAAAAAATAGATTTATTTTTGTACTGTACATTACTGTTATTCCAAATGAAACAAGAAGTTGGAGAAAAATTGTGTTTATAAATTAATTTCCAGGCCAACAGGGCTTGCTTATAAAAGTTTGAAAGTTTTGTGGGCAATTTTTCAAGTTTATAATCACATTTGAGCAGGAACTTAATGCCTCCCAACGTGTTAAATATATGGTTGGGAAAGGCATTCCACATATTGTCTTCTCCTGTTAGTAAATTCATTAACCATTTTATTTTAAAAGAGTTGTTTAAAGTTTCGAAGGCGAGTACATCCATGCCCCCATTCTTTTTGGTGTTGCACAAAACATTTTTCCTTAGATAATGACATTGTTTCCTCCAAATAAAATCAAACAATGTTTTGTCTAATAATTTACTGATATGTTTGGGCATTTCTAAAGACAGAGACAGATAGACAGATCTCGATATTCCCTCAGCTTTAGATAATAGAATTCTACCATTAAGTGAAAGATCTCTCATGAGCCATGTATTATATCTTTTAGTAATTTGGTTTGAAATTAACATCACTGCGATTTGTTTCATTTTTATCAATAATTATACTGAGATATGTAAGTGAAGTTTTTATTGAAATACCATTGATTAGATCACAGTCTTTAAGGGGAAACAGCACAGATTAAGAGTTTAAATTCTCTTCCTAAAGCTGTAATGCCTCGGAATTGATATTTTTTAATATGAAGGGCCATAACCTGGGCAACTAGTAAAAAGAGGAAAGGGCTAAGAGGACATCCCTGTCTTATTCCTCTGTTGGTGTCAAATCTGGGTGTTGTGCCATGAGCAAGTTTAATGGAGCTGTTGCATCCATTGTACAGGCTGTCATGGCGGTTTGACGTAAGGACGTCGCCATATTGGATGTTAATAGCGATGGACGTCAAACAGGAAGTCTATGACCAGAACGAAAACAAAAAGTTTAACCCAGAATGGGAGTTTTTTTTTTTTCGGAAGCAGAGATTGACTTTCTTCCAAGCATTAGTTTACGACAAGTGAGTGTTATTCAACATGGCGGAGAATACGAAGGTAAGTGAAAGAGTATGCCATCATAATTCTCTATAAAACAAGTATTTGTTTTGCTGATACATTCTGTGACTATGTCAATTTAAATGACTAAATGCATCACTTATTTCTTTTTCCACAAAGTTATTTTTAATCGGAATGATTCGAAGCTCCGTGTTGATGCTAGGTTAGCTTAGCTAAATAATACGTCGGTTTTCAACTTCTCAATATTTAATTTTTAATTTTAGTTATGCTTTTATACACCATATGTTCGATGTTTACTTCTAAAACAGAGTGGGGCAAAGACATTAAGTCCTTAATAACAGACAGAAACAAGTAAGGCTGAAGCTTTTAGCATGCAAGGACGCATGTCCAGCACAAAACCTGAGATAAATTCACGTTACTCGTGCAGCATTACGTGCACGTGCTTTAAGTTTGATCTTACTGCACATCTTCAGGGTTAATGCATTAAAAAAAAAATGTTTTCACATTATCTAAAATATAACGTATATTATGTTAAAATGTGTGTTAACACATAATAGTTCAGCAGCCACCATTACCCAAGAAAATTTAATAGCTTTATGGAAAGATTGTGAATTGCAAACCTGCTTTACAAAAGCCACAGGCAGAGATGGCATTTGAAATAGAAGAAGCCTTAAATAAAATTAAAAAACATGTTAAAAATGGTGATGTGGATACAGAAGACAGCTGTTTTTCATCCCATATTTGATACATATGGAAATTAGTTATTAACCGTATTTGAAATGTCAATAAAATATTTTTCTTAATCTTTTTTAGAAAATGATTTGTTGACTTTTTGTTTAAATGCACGTGTCAATTCTTACGATAATTTCAGCATGACATGCCAGTTTTGCGGAAGTGGTGGTGCCTGCTGTTGTTGGAAAACAACTCTTTAAACGGGACGACGCTGAAGTTGGCTTCCGATTCGCGAGAGCGTTCCACTGTATTTTTAGAACTCAGACCACCTAAAAACAGCTCACCTCACACACCTCAGACACGCGCTCTATAGTGAGTAGAGGGAATTCCGACTGATAGACTTGCAACCATAGACTGTAAAAACAATGGACAGATCGAGCAATGAGGTCCCCCATTGGAAATGCATTACTTCCTCTCCTCATGAAAGTAGGCCGCCGCTTCCACCGTCAATTCCTGAAACGAATACCGCCATTTGCAAACAATCTTCAGCGATTGGTCTGAGTCATAGCTGAGTCATCGAATCTACAGGAAGTACTGTCGCCAATCTGGAGTGAGTTTATTGCAACCATCTGCCTCTTTCCACGCCTTTACCACGAGACAGCGGGATGTAAACAGCTTCTACTTTAATAACACCGGAGAATTGTACAAGTCATTGTTGAAGCCTTTGAGGGAGAACCATTCCAACATTTGATTCTGTCAGCGGTCCTTTGGGATTTACTTACATTTATTCCTTTTTGACGAGATAAAAGGAGCATTTGGGTGATGCTGCTGCAGAGCCCCCCCAAACCCCCCCCCTTGTGCGCGCGCCGCAGCAGCTTGTCTCTTCACATGCGCTGCCAGGTTTACAGTCTGATCAGATGCACGTGAGAAGCGCGTTCGGCGGTATTTAAAATAAATAACCATCCTAACAAGTGAACAGCTGGATCTTTTTCTGTTTGAAAATACAATCAGGTCCTTTCAAGTCTGTCTCGCGCTCCTCAGACGGCTGCGTCTAATTCAGGCTGAAGCTGGAAAAGTGAAGATGAAACTTTGGTTGGTGATTTTATGGAGGAGCTGTACCATTCAGTATGATACACAACTTATTATTTAAAATCTACAACCAAAACAGTGAAAAAAAGAAAAACAAACGTTAAACAAACAAAAAAGTCCAAAGCACATAACCTCAGAGTGAAATCTATTTCTACAGAGTAAATCCTCATCTAAAAATGTCGACAGCATGCTCCTCTTGTTGTTTTAAACTGCTGCATCGGTACATTCCATTGAGGAAAACAACAGTAGGACAATGATTGGTACATTGTTGAATTGTAAAGTAGGTGTTAAAAGGTCTTCACGGACCCATTGATGAAGTCTGCTCCCATTGGCTACCCGTCATCTGTCAATCAAACCCCCCAGACGGTCGACGTCAGACCCACAAACGCTTATTGAGCCATCTGATTGGTCAATTTATAACTCTAATAACTTGTGATAATGGAAAAAAATCTTAAAAAAAAATTAGGATTAGAAAAAAGAAGTTAATCAGAAAGCAGCAGAGGAAGAATGATTATTCTGACATATAAAATGACTGAGAAATAACTGTCTGTTTCTCAATGTAAGTCAATGGGACTTTGGCCTTTTTGGAACCCAGTGGTACTTCCTATATGGAACACGGAAGGAGGGGGGCTTGCTCTGTCCAGTTATTCTATATACAGTCTATGCTTGCAACGAAGGATGTACGCGCTGACGTCACTGCAGTGAAAGAGCTCTGACGTCAGCGCGTTCATCTGCCGTCAACGTAGGATGACGACAGATGTTGTCACTAATCGTAGCGGTAAATGTTTCGCTGTCAATGATTTCGTCACTGCGTGTCAGAATGACAAGTTCACACGGAATAAAGTATCGTCCAGAAATCATTTAACTACACC